>NC_080691.1:81122144-81307492 GCF_030445035.2 Dasypus novemcinctus | reverse complement strand
ACTGAGCCCAACCTAGCATTGCTGCTCCAGAACTGAGGAGCAGGGCACGCCCCACATATGCGAATGTACAATAAATATAACGAACACAAATTCATGCTGTGATGGCTATGGCTTCACGTGCGGTTTATAAAGAATCGAGTTCACTGACTGTGCACCTCCATCTCTTCATCTGTAAAACGGGGATAGTAGTACTTACCTTGTGAGGATAAGGAAATTGAAAGGGTTTGTGTATGAAGTGATCGAAACAGCCCCTTGACCATGGCAGGTATCTGAGGACAGGATGAGGTTTTGGTGTTTCCTTTTGAGTAAATATTAGCACAGGCAGCAGGGAACACCTCCGAGGTGGCTGAGGGACAAACTCCCTCCTGGATTCTATCCAGGGGCAGCCCTAAAATCCTCGCAGCCTGAAGGAATTTCCTACTGCTCCTAGAACAGATGGCCACAAACGTAGTAGCTGAAAATGATGCACACTTGTTACCTGATGGCCCTGGACATCAGAAGTTTGAGAGGGTCTCACGGGGTCAAGGTATCAGCAGGGCTGGCTCCTTCCTTCTGGAAGCTTCTGGGGAAAATCCATTTCCTGGCCTTTTCTGGCTTCTGGAGGCCACCAGCATTCCTTGCTCCATGGCCCTTCCTCCATCTCCAAGCCAGCTGCACATCTTCCAATCTCTTTGACGCTGACCCTTGGGCTTCCAACCTCATGCCCTCTCCGATTCTGACCCTCCAGCCTTCCTCTTATAGGGAGCCCTGTGATGGTATCGCTCCCCCACCCCAAAATCCAGGGGAATCTCCCCATTTCAGGGTCTTTCACTTAACCCCACCTGGAGAGTCTCTTTTGCCGTAGGGTCCAGGAACCAGGACGTGGGCATCTTGGGGGGGGGGCATATTTTCCCACCACCCACGCCACCCCCGCCCCTGACACACCAAGTTGGGTCCCGGCACAGGGAGAGCAGCAGGCGCTTCTGCTGACGCTACACCGAGAGCCAGACTCCAGCGCAAGGGCGGGGGGACCCTCGCGCCCCACTCTTCTCGGCAGCATCCAGACCCAAATTAGAGGTTCTACAGCCAGCGATTATTTCACCATGAGCCCGTGCTCGAGGTTGTATCGCATCCCCCCAAAAATATCGGGTGAAGTCCTCACCCATTACCTTCAAATGTGGCCTTACTGGAAAGAGGGACGTTGCAGGTGGTGTTAGTTAGCATAAGGTGGGCCCCGCTGCAGCGACTGCTGTGCTGGTGAGAAAGGAAAGATGCAGACGGAGGCCACATGTCCAAAGGGAGGCCGAGAACGAGGTGATGCAGCCACAAGCCGGGGGACGCCAAGCACGGCCGGAAGCCCCCGGAAGGAAGAGGCCAGGAAGGCCTCTCCCCGAGTCTTCAGAGAGACCCGGCCGTGCCGACACCTCGATTCGGGCCTCCGACGATAAAGTCGGGCGCCGTCTGGGGCCGAGTCACAGGTCTGTCCCCTCCTCCAGCAAGGGAAGGGCCGAGAATGGTCCCACAGACCCCCGAGGGGCTCAGCTGCTGGAACACACACGGGCCTTTCACTCAGTGCAAGGGACGTTTATTAAGGCAACATCAGAAGCATCCAGCACGTGAATGAGGCTCAGCAGGCAGGCCTCAGCCTCCGCCTGCTCTAGAACGTACCTCAGCAGCTTCCCCGTCCACACCTGGCCCGGGAGGCCCGGTTCTTGGACCGGAAGTCCGAGCCCCACTAGCTAAGGGCTGATGTCGAGGCCTTGAGGTCAAAATGGAAGCAGAAGATAAGAACTAGACTCCTGATTTTTTAAGAAAAGCAATTTTTTTTGGGGGGGAGGGGGGGCGGGGGACCTGGTATCTGGAACTAGCCCTCATGAGTGATGGGGGTAGGGTGGGGGGCTTAGGCACGTCTCCTCCGAGCTCGGAGAGGGCGAGGGACAGGCAACCCAGCTTATGCCTCAGTTTCCCCAGCTGGAAGTTCCTTTGAAACGAGCTGCCGGTTGCGGAATCCAGCGGCCCCCGGGCCCCCTCCCTATTTCTTCTCTTCCGGGGCCTTCTCGACGACTCCGGGGGCGAAGGGGCCCACGAGCCACGTGACGGGGGTGTTCTGAGCCACGGACTCGACCATCTCGTCGAGGGCCTCGCGGGCCTTGGCGACCCGCTCGCGGCTCTGGGTCAGGACGGTGCCGGACAGGTCGCGGAAGGAGTGGACGCCCGAGAAGGCGGCCTGGAGGTCCTCCAGGTGGTGGCGGGCCTGCTGGGCCTTGCCGCTCACGTGGGCGGGCAGCCCCTGGAGGCTGGACGTCAGCGAGGCGCAGGTGGCCTGCAGCTGCTGCGTCATGTCCCGGAACATGGTCAGCGCCCGGGACTCGGCCTGCTGGGAAGTGAGGGCGGTGGCGCGGTCAGGACCGGCCGGTGCAGGGCCACCGGATCCAGAGCCGAGGCAAACAGGGGCACCGCCCGACCCACAGCCCTTCTGGACGGCCTTTCAAAGAAACGGACCATCTCACGTGCTGGTTATGAGTAACACCAGCTCTTGGATTTTTGAACCGTATACATACAGACCGGCCAAACTGAAAAGCAGGTGTAGACGGCAAAGAAAATATATAAACGGCCGATGGCACATAAAAAGATCCTCAACATCATTTAGCCATCAGGAAATCAAAACAATGGGGAGATGCTACTTCCGAGCCAGCTAGGCTATAATGAAAAAGACAACAGCAAGTGTTGGCGAGGGTGGGGAGAAACCCGTGTTCAGTGGGTAGAGGTTTCTGGAAAATGTTCTGGAGTTAGACAGTGGTGATGCTTGCACGACCCTGTGAATGTGCTAACACCCACTGAACTTGCCTCAAGACCAATTCACTGCACTATCAGGTATCCCACGGTTTCAAAGCGACACCTACACCCAAGAGTGGAAATCAAGACAGGTTTCCTGGAGGTGTCCTCGAGTCCCAAAGGCAGCTAACGGGAGCGAGGCTGGGGGAGGTGTTCCAGGTGGGTGGGCCCAGCCAGCAGAGGTGTGGAGAGTGAATGTGGCAGCCCCACCTCACCCCCAGAAGGTACCTCCGGTTTGGCGGGGTCATCCTCAGTCCCCTTGAGCTGCTTCTGGTTCCAGCTGAGCCACATCTGGTGTAGCTTCTCTTGACCCTCCAGCAGTTTCTGATCAACTCCATGCTTGACAGTTTCCATCTGGAGCAGAAGAGAGAGCAGTAAGAGAAAGAAGCACTTGTCTGCAGAAATGCCACGCCATCTATATACACTCCAGGAAGTGGGATTCCAGAGGGGGGCTGGGAAGTTCTTCTTTCATCTGACTTATTTGGTCAAGAAAGGGGAGAGATGCTGTTGATCTCCAACAGGGTTTCCACTGCAACAGTGAAAAGGTAGGCTCTGGGGGATCGGGGCTTGGTTTAATCACCTGCTCACTCGTGCCATGTGGCAGGTACAAAGGTGGCTGAAAATTCTCTGCAGTTCCTCCCATTAAGAGATAGAGTATTTCTCCACCCCTTGTTAGTGGGCTTGGCCAGATGACTTGATGGGACAAAGCAGATCCAGACTTAAGCAGCTCTTGTGCACTGAGGCTTGTGTGCACTCTTGCTGCCCCTGGAACCCTCAGACCACTATCAAGGTAAATGAGCCCCAGCTAGCCTCCTGGAGATGACCACAGGAAGACAGAGATACCCAACCAACCACCAGTCTCTGCAACCAACCACCCCAACCAACCACCAGCCAGTCTATTTACCAGCCAGCCCAACCAACCACCAGCCCAGACTCCAACCATCCGAAGCCAGCCCAACCACCTACCAGTCAGCTCAAGCAACCACCAGTCAGTCTATCCACCAGCCACTCCAATCATCCAAAGCTAGCCCAACCACCTACCAGGCAGCACAACTACCAGCCAGCCCAACCAACCACCAGCCAAGACTCCAATCATCCAAAGCCCAACCACCTACCAGCCAGCCCAACCAACCACCAGCCAAGACTCCAACCATCCAAAGCCCAACCACCTACCAGCCAGCCCAACCAACCACCAGCCAGGCCAACCAACCACCAGCCAGGCCAACCAACCACCAGCCACGCTAATCCAAAAGCTAGCCCAACCACCTACCAGGCAGCACAACTACCAGCCAGCCCAACCAACCACCAGCCAAGACTCCAATCATCCAAAGCCCAACCACCTACCAGCCAGCCCAACCACCTACCAGCCAGCCCAACCAACCACCAGCCACTCCAACCATCCAAAGCCAGCCCAACCACCAGGCAACCCAACCAACCACCAGCCACCTCAACCACCAGCTAACCCAGTCCCATGAGTGAGCCCAGTCAATCCAGCAGAGTCATGACAAATAAACAGTTACTGTTTCAATCCTCTGAATTTCAGGTTTGCTATAGAGCAAAAGCCGATCTACAGGGAAGTAGACTTGGCTCAACTGATAGAGCGTCTGCCTACCACGTGGGAGGTCCTGGGTTCAAACTTTGGCCTCCTTGACCCATGTGGAGCTCCCACATGCAGTGGTGATGCACGCAAGGAGTGCCGTGCCACGCAGGGGTGTCCCCCATGTAGGGGAGCCCCACACACAAGGAGTGCCCCCCATAAGGAGAGCTGCCCGGTGCAAAAGAAAGTGCAGCCTGCCCAGGAGTGGTGGCCGCACACACGGAGAGCTGACACAGCAAGATAATGCAATAAAAAGAGACACAGATTCCCGTGCCGCTGACAAGAACAGAAGCTGATACAGAAGCACACACAGCAAATGGACACAGAACAGACAACTGGGGCGGTGGGGGGAGGGAGGAAGGGGAGAGAAATAAATAAAAATAAACCTTAAAACAAACAAACAAACAAACAAACAAACAAGCGGATCTACAGTGCCCTCCCCTCCCCTCCCCTCCCCTGCCCCCGACTGGGCCTCACCAGGCTGAGCGCCTGCGACAGCTGCAGCAGGGCCTCCTGCGCCCTCTGCCTGGTGAGCTGCAGCTTGCCCAGCGAGTGCTCGTAGGCGTGCTGCCGCAGCCGCGACGACAGCGAGCCCAGGCGGACGAAGTAGCTCTGCTCCTGCCGCTGCTGCTGCACGGACGCGATGTCGAAGCCCTCCAGGGAGGTGGCGATGTTGGCTGCAGAGGGGAGGGGGACACCCACCGTCAAGCCACCCAGGCCTTCCCGGAACCCCTCCAGCAGGACCCCGCCCAAATCTGGGCTCTGCAGCTGAGAAGCTGCGAGGTCTTGGGCAAAGGCTTTTCTTTTCCCCAACTACAAAACAGGGATAACAGAAATTACACCTCACAGGGTACAGAAGTCTTAGATTAGAATGAGAATCTGCAAACTAGGGCCCATGGTTACAGAAAATGTTTGCTGATTTTTGCCGATTCCTGGACACAGCAATGGGTGTGTGTACGCGCGTGCAACCTTTACCACTGAAGGCTTCCCATATGTTCTTGTTAAATCTTAACTATCCCATGGGGGGCTACCATTATCCCTATTTTACAGAGGAGGAAACAGAAGCTCAGAGAGGTGAAGTGATTTGCCCAAGGCCACACAGCTAGAAAGTGGCAGGATAGAACTTGAACTCAAGTTGTCCAATGCCATGTTATTAATACTTGCCTGGAGGAGGCTGAGTCACTCGAAATTCATTTCATTAACTGGGAAGGAAAAGGCAGACCTATCTGGTCCCAGGCAGCAGGATGGAACGCGGGCTTTAAAGATCACTTATCCTACTTTACGCCATTCCCTTCCAACGTTTATAAGAGAGGACTTACCAGTCTGGGCTTTGTAAGTAACAAGACATGGGTTCAAATCCAGACTTACTCACACACTGGCTCTGGGTGCCTCAGGGCAGGGGTCTGCAAACTGCGGCTAAATGCTGCCTGTTCTTGTACATGAAGTTTTACTGGCACACAGCCACACACATTTGTTGATGGATGCTGTCACGCTGAACAGTTGAATAGACTAGCCCTCAAAGCTGAAAATACTATCTGACCCTTTAACAAAGTGTCTGCCGCCCCCGGGTCTCCAAGGAAGTGATTTTACCCAGGAAGCCTCAATTTCCCCTTCTGTACAAACACCCCCGTCAGGGCTGCCTGAGAAGTGATATTTGGAATCCCTGGTACCCAGGAAAGGCATGCAAATGAATGCTTAGCTATTTTTATTATCTATTTATAGCAGATGGTACAGCTTTCCATTTATAGCAGTGACAAAGCTTCCTTTCTCAAAGAATCCAGAACAGGTGACGAAGGAAGAACATCATACAGCACAGGGAGCATGAGAACACGGCCACGATAATGAGAAGATGCGCTCTGGCCAGGCAGCTGTCCGGAACTGGACATGGGTCGTAATAATGGATCTCAGTTTTAGTCACATTTTGTGTATCTCCTCTGGGTCAGACACCATTCCCGAAAGAGAAGACAGTGGGAATTAAGGCAACAAATCCTACGTGGGGCCATCACCACAGTTCAGGGAAAACTTTGAGGAAGGGGAATTCAGTTGTTTCTATCAACATTATGAAATCCTGGAATTCTCTAAACCAGGGGTCGGCAACCTTTTTGTGTACAGAGCCAGAGAGTAAATATTTTAGGTTCCGTGGGCCACAACTCACCTCCACTGTTGTGGCTAAAGCAGCCACAGACAATACATATGTGAGTAGGCGTGGCTGTGTATGAATAAAACTTTACAATGGAAGCGGATATGGCTCAATGGATAGAGCGTCCGCCTACCCTAGAAGAGGTGCAGGGTTCAATACCCAGGGCCTCCTGGCCCAGGTAGCGAGCTGGCCCCCGCACAGTGCTGCCATGCGCAAGGGGTGCCCCTGAACAAGTAGTGGCCCCCACACAGGAGAGCAGACCGCCCAGGAGTGGTACCACCTACACGGAGAGCGATGACACAACAGCAGCAAAAAAGAGACACAGAGAAGAGACAATATGAGACACAGCGAACTAGGGAGCTGTGGTGGAGCAAGAGAATGAGCACCTCCCAGAGCCGCCTAATGAGAATACGAGAGACACAGAAGAACACACAGCAAATGGACACAGAGAGCAGACAATGGGGGGGGGGGGGAATAAGAAAAAAAAAAAAACTTTACTGACAAAAACCAAGTGGGGGACCGGATTTGGCCTGTTGGCTGCAGAGCTGATGAAGTTGGCAGGGAGAAGCCTGTCATTGAAGAATCATTCCTAGCTGGCATTAAAAAAACAACATTAAAAAACAAACAAACAGGGAAGCGGCTATGGCTCAATCAGTTGGGCTCCTTTCTACCATGTGAGAGGCCCTGGGTTCACATCCTGGGGCCTCCTTGTGAAGGCAGCCTCGCCTGCATGCCATGGAGAGCCCCCCGCCCACCAGCGCTGAGGACAGCCGACTCAGCAAAGTGACATGACAGAAAGGGAGACAAGCAAAAATGCAGAAGAGAATGCAGTGAACAGACAGAGAGAGCAGACAGCTAGCAAGCATAAGGGGGGGGGGATAAATAAAAATAAATACAGACACAGAAGAGCACACAGTGAATGGACACAGAGAGCAGACAGCATGCAAAAAGCTGCAAGGAGGGGGGGTAAAAAACCAAAACCAAAACAAAACCAAAAACCACACGGGCCTTCCACGATTAAAAAAAAAAAAGTGGGGGAGACTAACGAGGCAATGACAATCAAATGCAAGTTTTACATGCTCCTGGAAAGGAGCTAATAATAGAGGAGAAAAGGCCCAAAAGGATATTAGGGGACATATGAAAAGATTAGAACACAGACTGTCAGCTTTCTATCAAAGTTAAATTTCTTGAACTTGATAACTGCACTTATAATGAGTTGCTTCCATATCCTTGTTCTCTGGAAATGTACATGGGAGTATTAAGTGTTCAGAAGAGACAAATGATGGATGGATGACAGATAGATTACAGGGATAGATGGATGGGTAGGTAGGTAGGTAGAAAGATGGACAGACTGACAGATGATAGAAAATGAGAGAGATTGCTATGGCAAAGGTAGCAAAATATTACACATTGGTGGACCTAAGTGTCTGGAGGGAGCGATGTCAATAAAACTTTATTTACAAAACCAGGTGGTGGGCCAGATTTTGCAGGTCAACTATTGAGGCAAAGCCCGTCACGGAAGTATCATTTCACACTGACGTTTAAAAAATTGAGCACACAAAGTTGGTGTATGTGAGTATCCGTATGGGTTGTTGTATTAGGTTTGCAACTATCCTGTAAGTTGGAAATTAGTTCAGAATGAAAAATTGACAAGCAAAACCAAAAACAAACCAATACAAGCAATGTGACACCTAGAAACAGTGCAATACAGGCCTGTATATGGAGAAAAACACGTCCGTCCCCTCTCCCACCCAAGGCAGGTTTGCCAACACGAACTCAAACTAGCATATCACCAGCCCACCCTGCTGATGCCATGCTTCTCCACGGCCCTCTCTGGGACCCTCAGGATTGTGCCCTGGGAAGAAGTGAAAGGTAGCTTTATCATCCAGGTCAAGGACAGCGGGCAGAATTCAGACAGGTCTGAGCAAGGCCTGGGGGTCGTGCAAAAGGGGAATGCTCTCGGCAAGGGGTATGTCCCAAAGAGGTAGTGGTGGGAGGGAGGGAGTGTGCTCCCCAAGCCCCAAGTGCATGCCTAGTTCTAACACATCTAATGTGGCTGTAAAAGCTCACCACACTTGCTCATTTTGGGGGACTGAATTCTACGCCTGCTGGGTGTGAACCCATCTGTAAATGGAACCTTTGAAGAAGTTAGTATTCATTAAGGGGCGGACTCCTTTGTGAATAGGGTCTTCGAAGATGCTGATTAGATGAGGCCGAATTGAATCAGGGTGGACCATGGTCCAGAAGACTGGAGGCCTTAGAAGCAGAGGAAATTCAGATGCAGCCGGTCAGTAGAAGCCCAGAAGTCAGAGGACACCAGAGTGTGAGGCTGACCGCCGCGTGACGGGGGCACAACTGTAAGCCTGGGAACCCCAAGGACTGTGGCTTGCCAGCACCAGCACCCCACAGACTCCGGGAGAAAGCACGGCCTGCTGAGACCTAGATGTTGGGTTCTACGTGTCTGAAAAACCGTGAGCCAATAAATTCCCATGTAAGCCAATCTATTGTGTGGTATTTGTCATCGTAGTCCTGGCAAACAGAGATACCCAAGCAGCACCCTGTACCTTAAATGCCAGTGGGCAGAGTTATTTCATACTTAGTGCATGGACATAAGGGACAAGCCAACCAGACAAGTCAGCTCTGAGCCTTGCCATGGCTGCCATCCCTGACCTCTCCACGTCCTACTAGGCTGGGCCCAAGATCTGACACCCAGGAGACCTCCCTCTTATGCCTTCAGAGGCTGAGTCCAAGAACTGAGCCTGGGGAAGTAGACGTGGCTCAACTGATAGTGTCCACCTACCATATAGGAGGTCCAGGGTTCAAACCCACGGCCTCCTGACCCATGCCGTGAGCTGGTCCACGTGAAGTGCTGATGTGCGCAAGGAGTGCCTTGCCACACAGGGGTGTCCCCTGCATAGGGGAGCCCCACACAAGGAGTGTGCCCCGCAAGGAGAGCTGCCCGCCCAGGGGTGGCACCATACACATGGAGAGCTGACGCAGCAAGATGATGCAACCAAAAGAGACACAGATTCCGGGTGCTGCTGACAAGAATGCAGGTGGACACAGAAGAACACAGCGAATGGACAGAGAGAGCAGACAATGGGGGGGGGGGTGACGAGGAGAGAAATAAAACAAAACAAAACAAAAAGAACCACCCCCCCAAAAAAAGACATGTTCACGTCCTAATTCCCAGTACCTGTAAATGTGATCTTCCTTGGAAAACAGGGTCTTTGCAGATGTAATCAGTGAAGTGGCGATCATTTTGGGGGGCCTCTAACCCGCATGGCTCGTGTCCTTACAAGAGGGAAAGCTGGACACAGGGACACACAGACACACAGAAGACGGCCTGAGCAGATGGAGGCAAATATGAAGGTGATGATGTCAGAGTCCAGGAACCCCTGGGGCCACCAAAAGCTGGAAGAGGAGGGGAGGATTCTCCCAAGGTCCTGCCCACACTGTGGTGTTGAACAGCAAGAGAATGAATGTCCTTCGTGTCGAGCCCCCTCCAGCTGGTGGCACTTGGTTTCAGCAGCCTGAGGACCTACCAGGGGCCAGCAGGCGCAGCCCCAGGAACTTGGGGTACGGCAGAGGACGGCTGGAGCCAAACCCCTTCCCTCACGGGGTTCAGAGTTTGGTAGAAGAACCCAGTAGAGAGAGTCTGGCCTTGCAAGGGCAGAGGACAGAGGACAAAGGCTATTCTGAAGCCAACATGCTCTGGTGCTTAAGAACACCAGCTCTTTCTGGAACACTGTGCTGCATGGGAAAGCAAAGATCTACCGGGGATTCCCAGGGAGAGTCGTTGGGGCTCTAGAGGCAGCTTAGAGGGGCTCCCACTGGCCAAAAATGATACAGATGGAACATCAAGAAAGTAAAGGCAGGGAAACGGACTTTGGCCCAGTGGTTAGGGCGTCCGTCTACCAAATGGGAGGTCCGCGGTTCAAACCCCGGGCCTCCTTGACCTGTGTGGAGCTGGCCCATGCGCAGTGCTGATGCGCGCAAGGAGTGCTGGCCCACCCAGGGGTGTCCCCCGCGTAGGGGAGCCCCACGCGCAAGGAGTGCACCCATAAGGAGAGCCGCCCAGCGCGAAATGAAAGTGCAGCCTGCCAAGGAATGGCGCCGCCCACACTTCCCGTGCCGCTGATGACAACAGAAGCGGACAAAGAAACAAGACGCAGCAAAAAGACACAGAAAACAGACAACCGGGGGAGGGGAGGGGAGGGGAAATAAATAAATAAAAATAAATCTTAAAAAAAAAAAAAAAAAGTAAAGGCAGGGAAGTGGGTGTGGCTCAGGTGATTGGCTCCCGCCTACCACATGGGAGGTCGCTGGTTCGGATCTCCATGACTCCTAAAGAAGACAGTGAGCTGGTGTGGCAAGCTGACACAAAAAGATGATGCAACAAGAGACACAAGAAGAAAAAACATAATGAGTGACACAACAAAGCAGGAGCAGAGGTTCTTGGGGCCTCCTAAAGAAGATGGCAACACGACGCAGCGCAGATGTGGCAAGCTGACACAACAAGATGATGCAACAAGGCACATGGGAAGGAAAAACAGTGTACCCAGGGGCCTGGGTTCAGCTCCCGGTGCCTCTTAAAAGGAAACAAGACAAACAGGCACAGCAGGTGCAGGCAATGAGTGGGGTGGGGAGAGGTACATAAATGGAATAAATCTTAAAAAAAGGAAAAAAGAAAAAAGAAGAAATACAATGGGCTAGAATATGTCGTATTAATCCAAGCACTGAAACTTTTAATCTAAAATCTCACAGCATCATGAATGCAATTAATATTTGCATGGACTGCATACCTGAAAGTGGGTAAAATGGGAAATTTTGTGTTGTATGTATGCTACTGCAATAAAAATATACATAAAAATACCCACTGAACTGTACAACACGAAGAGGAAACCCTAATGAAAGCCCTGGAGTATAGTTAAAAATATATTTATAATAATACTGGTTCATGAATTGTAACAAAGTAACCACACAAATGCAAAATATGCTGTGTATGGGAACTCCGGTTTCTGCATGACCTGTCAACCTACAACTGCTCTAAAAAATTAAAAATAAAATAAATTCAGTTATTGCTTGATCGGGGTCATGAAAAAGTCTTGGCAATGGATGGTGGTGACAGTTCTATTTAATTCTACTGACGTGTATACTTAAAAATGATTAAGATGGGACATTTTGTGCTTGTATGAGTTACCACAATTTAAAAAAACAACTTGAGGGAAGAGGACTTGGCCCAGTGGTTAGGGTGTCCGTCTACCACATGGGAGGTCCGCGGTTCAAACCCCGGGCCTCCTTGACCCGTGTGGAGCTGGCCCATGCACAGTGCTGATGCGCGCAAGGAGTGCCGTGCCACGCAGGGGTGTCCCCCACGTAGGGGAGCCCCACACGCAAGGAGTGCGCCCCGTAAGGAGAGCTGCCGAGCATGAAGAAAGTACAGCCTGCCCAGGAATGGTGCCGCCCACACGGGGAGCTGATGCAGCAAGATGACGCAGCAAAAGAAACACAGATTCCCGTGCCGCTGATAAGGATAGAAGCGGTAATAGAAGAACACACAGCGAATGGACACAGAGAGCAGACAACTGGGGGGGGGAGAAATAAATAAAAAATAAATCTTAAAAAAAAAAACCAACTTGAGTTATTAAAGACCTTTAGACGAGGGTTTCTTAACATTTTTTGTTCCATGGACCCCTTTGCCAGTCAGGTGACAACCACGGGCCCCTTCCTAAGTCCACACTACACTGTGTGTTATTTATTTTATTAAGTAGACACAGCTGCACCAACACGTCCCCAAGAGTAATGCTTGTTTTTTTTCAATTTCCGTTCAAGTTCACGGACCCCTGGTTAAGAGCCCAGCTTTAGAGGATGCTGAAGAACCAGCTCCCGATGCCAAAATCCAGGGAGTGGGGAAAGG
This sequence comes from Dasypus novemcinctus, assembly GCF_030445035.2. NCBI lineage: Eukaryota > Metazoa > Chordata > Mammalia > Cingulata > Dasypodidae > Dasypus > Dasypus novemcinctus. Next base: position 81,295,021 of record NC_080691.1, on the reverse strand, counting down.
GAGGCGTTCACCCTGCTTTCCCGCTATGACCGGTACCTCTCGGCGATCACGACCGCGGAGAACCTTCTCCAAGGAAGGCTGCCGGCTACCGGGTGGAGAAATGCCACTTCCAAGCGTGACATTTTGCAACCCCCAAGGAACAGAGAAGTCCAGGCAATGAAGAGAAGAGTCAGACCTCAGCCCCACCTGGCTAACGCTCTTGCCCCGCGCCCCCCAAAGCCGGCCGGGTCGAGGAGCAGGCGGAGACAACCCCCCCCCGGGATTTCCGGCTCGCGCTCAGCCCTCGTGGGACCCCGTTGTGAGCTGCCGGGAGGTACAGAAAGCCTGGACGTGGGAGCAGGAGATACTGTTCATAGAACGCGGAGCTGAGAACCACCCGCCAGGGCCACCAAGATGCAAGGAAGCGTCTAGACCGCAAGGAGGACTGGCTGCTTCGTCTCCAAGGTTCCACCCTCCAGTTTGTCTCTTTCTCCGTTTCTGCCTCTGCTCAAATCCAGCCCCTTTGTCTCCCCCTCCTGCACTCAGCCAGTGGCCCCTGCCCTGGCCCCTGCCCTGGCCCCTGCCCACCACGGTCTGTCCTCCCCGCAGCAGCCAGAGGGCGCCTGCGAGCACCCGAGTCGGGGTCTGCCCACAGCCCTCCATGGCTCCCCAGTGCTCTGGTGCGCGACGCTGGGGAGCCACGGGGCGGCGTGGGCAGGGGTGGCGGGGACGAGGGGGCGGCGAGGCCGGGCAGGGGGGCGTCCGAGGAAGGGGCCGCACTCACCCAGCTCCTCGTTGGTCATGGGCAGGTGGTTGTCCACCCACTCCTCCGACTTGCCCAGCACGGCGTCCACGCTGCTCAGGACCGTCTGGCCCACGCGGGAGCCCGCCACCAACTGGACGCCGCTGGCCACCACCGACTTGGCCACGTCCACGCCGGTCTGCACGGTGCCCCGGGTCACGTCCACCGCCTCTGACACGCGGGTGGCCACGCTCTCCTTGGCGCCGGACGCCATCTCGCGGGCGCCCGACACCTTGGACGACACAAGCTCCTTGGTGTCCGCCAGGACCTACGAGACGGACAGGGAGGATGGCGCTTGGCTCCTGCGCTCGCTAAGGGACGGTCGTAACAACCGGCCCTCGTCGCCTGGAGCCGGGCAACGCGCTCACGCAAAACGTCGGCAACGGCCGGTCGGGGGGCGGTCCCGTATTTTCCGCACGGTTTTTCCACAACCTACAATCTCTCTAATAATCACCAACTTAATAAAAATACCTGAGTGATTTTTTTTTAACCATTTCACCACTTTTCCCCACCTCGCCTGCCCCACTGTTTTTTGCTGTCTGTGTCCATTCGCTGGGTGAGCTTCTGGATCTATGTCTCTTCTTGTCTTCTCGTTTTTTCTCCTCTAGGATTCGGTCCTGGGGACCCCTGATGGGGAGAGAGGTTCCCCAACAACTGCACCTGGTCTCTGCTGTGCTTCACCTTGACTCTCCCCTCCGTCTCTCTTTTGTTGCGTCGGCATCTTGTTGCATGACTCGCTTGCGTGGGCACTGGCTCACCGCACGGGCACTCACGTGGCACTGGCTCACCGCACGGGCACGCTCATCACGTGGGCGCGCTTTCTCTTTTTCTTTTTCACCAGGAGGCCCCAGGGACCGAACCCAGATCCTCCCATGTGGTAGGTGGAGGCCCTATCACGTGAGCCACATCCGCTTCCCCGCCTGAGTGATTTTTAGGGCAGTGCAATTATTCCGTATGCTGCTCTAAGAGCAGCTCCGTGACATCCTGCATTTGTCAAAACTCAAAGAACTGTGCATCACCCGGAGGGACCCGTCAAAACCCTGGGCTTTAGTTAATAGTAATATGCCGATACTGGTTCCTATGTTTTTACAGAGGTACCCCATTCATGCAAGATGTTAGTAACAGGGGGAAACTCTGGGTGGGGGCATAGGTTATAGGGGGACTTTATGTTGTTTAATTTTTCTGTAAATGTAGAACTGCTCTTAAAATATAAAGTCTATTACAAGATTAAAAAAAAAACTCATAGTATTTGGTGGGAAATATGACCCCGTATGTTAATGAATTCCCCTAAAGCTGTGGCCCTCAAGTGGGGCAGCTGTGTCCCCAGAAGAGGGCCATTTATGGTTGTCACCAGCAGAGGGTGGGATGCTCCTGGCATGGAGGGGGTAGAGGCAGGGACGGCCCCCGCCCCGGAGAACGAGGCAGCCCCGGATTTCAGCAGTGCTGAGCCCGAGGAAGCCGTCCTAAGGAGAGGGGGGCAGGAGGGACGATGCCCGGCCATCCCGCCCCGGGGATGCTGGGGGATGTCTGGGGGGCATTTTCGATGGTTGCAACTTGGGGGTGCTGCTGCCATGTAGTGGGGGGAGGGCACGGATTCCACGAAGCACCTACAATGCAGAGGGCGGCCGTGCCACAGGGGATGAGCTGAGGTGGGGAACCCCCACCCTGGAATCCGCTAAACTGAAACAAGAGGGATTTTATGCAGATGTGCCAACAACCAAACATGTTTCTCAATTTAACTGGTTAAACTCCAGCAGCAGATGGGGGGTGGCCCCGGAAAAGGGAAGGGTTTCGTGGGTTTATTCTGGGAAGCTATATTAAAACATTTAAGTGCTGGAAAACAACTCAAGTGTCCACCAAAAGGTAAATGGAGGGAAGCAGATGTGGCTCAGGCAACTGAGCCCCCGCCTACCACATGGGAGGTCCCAGGTTCAATTCCCGGTGTCTCCTGGTGAAGACAAGCAAGACAGCGGGCTGATGCAACAAGATGGCACAATGAGGAGACACAAAGAAGAAACACAATGAGACACACAACAAAAGCGCCTTTCTCCCACATGGGAGGTCCCAGGTTCGGTTCCCAGTGCCTCCTAAAGAGAAGAGCAGACACAGAGAGCGCACAGCAAATGGACAGAGAGAGCAGACAGCGAGCACCAACAACCAGGGGCGTAGGAATAAATAAATAAATAAATCTTTAAAATAACGATGATATAACTACAAGAATGTTCTTCTATTAGGAGGGGTTAATAGACATCGTGAACAGTAATATTGTAATACTTTTGTAGCAAAGGCAAAGAGGTATTTTATTAATGCAGAAGGTCAAAAAACGAATATGGGACTTGGTGTTATGAGATGTAAATATGATCAAGCTTTTTTTCTCTCCATTTTCTTCATTAACCCGGAGACCTTGGTCATGCCATTTAACTAATCTGTGCTCATTCATCTTTCGGAGCACTGGAGAAAAAAACTGAGTTTGTTTTTAGGATTAAATAAATTAAATGTACCTGGACAGGATTTTTCAAAAGTAATGCATCCATAATTTGTTATGCTGTTCTGTCTGAAAATTTATTTTTTACAACTGAGATTATATTTTTTTATTTTTTAGGAGGTAGCAGGGATCGAACCCGGGACCTCATACATGCGAAGCAGGCGCCCAACCACTGAGCTACACCCACTCCTTTAACTTTATTTCAACTTGAAAAAATAAAATAACAGGGGAGCGGGTGTAGCTCAGTGGTTGAGCGCCTGTTTCGCATGTATGAGGTCCCGGGTTTGACCCCCACTACTTCCTAAAAAAGAAAAAAGAAAAAGAAACTCTCTAAAAAGCCACTGATCGCCAACACCTGGTACTGAGGCTGCTCCAAGCTTTTGGATGATGAATCCACTAAAACCCCACCAACGCCCAAGGCGGAGGTACAAGAGGAAGCGAAAGCAAGGCCCAGAGAGGCTCAGTGGCTTGTCTCAGGTTGCCCAGCAGTGAAGTGGCCAAACCAGGATTTGAACCTGGTATTTTGACTTTACCACCTCAAGCCTTGCCTGGTTAATGCAACAAGTATAGGATGAGCAACTTTCCCTAGAAAGGTCTGGATGGCCAATTCTGCAGCTTTGCAGACCACGCGTTATCTGTCCCAACTATACAGCTCTGCTGCCGTAGCGTGAGAGCTGCCAGAGTTGAGTTAAATGACTTGGGTGTGGTTGTGTGCCAATAAAACTTTATTTTAAAAAAAACACAAGCAGAGGGCCAGGTCTGACTCCCGGGTCACTGTCAGTTGACCCCTGGAATAAACAGCTTCTTCCTGACACCTTTGAGGAGGAGAGGCCTCAACATGTAGTTGGATACTCATGGGTCAAATCCAAGTCCAAGGACAGGGTTCTGAGAAGTGAGGAATGGGCAGGTTTGGTTTCCTCTCTTTCTAAGTCTGCCTGCCTCTGAACTCCCAGCCGTCTCACACCCACCGGAGTTGGCCTTTTTTTGGCGGTAAAAGTGCAATTGTCAGGTTTCGGCCTCAGCACTAAGCGAACTGCACACAGTGGGACCGCGGAGCTCATGCTGGCGCTGGTTCAAATCCCAGCTCTGACAACGGCGCCATAGACTCTGGGGGAAGGTACGGCCCCCCCGGGGTGCGGGAAGAAATCCCAGCGGGGCGCAGAGCCGAGAGCGCGCTGCGGCCACTAGACTGGGTGACCTTGGGGAGAGCCTGGCCCTGAGCTCGTCCCTTCTATAAAAGGAAGGAATGTTCACCTCGCGGTAGCTGCGGGACGGAGGGAGAACACAAGCCCCTGGGCCCCGGGTGCCGGCTCACGGGGGACATTCTCCTCTCTCCCGCGAGCTCAGCAGTTTCCAGCCTCCAGGGAGCCGAGGCCACCTGCTGGGTTCAAGTCCAGTTCACCGGCCAAGCCCGTTTCTAAATGGGACGGGGCTAAACCCTGCTGTGCGAGGATGCAATGCGACCCGATAGATGCAGCGCCTGTGTCACCGTCTCTGGTACACAGTAGGTGCTTAATAGCCAGGGAAGGAGTAAGCTGCCAGAGTGGAAAAGGCTAAGTGAGCCCCAGTGGGGGCTGGCTCGCCCCACTCCTCCTCTTTCGGTGGGAGAAAACTTCCAGATCTGGCTCCCAGGCGAGAGCCAGTGATTAAATACACAAATACTTCATAAGCACCTACTACGTGCCGAGACGCTGTAGTCCGGGCAGCGCGACAGAGGAACAAAGTGGCCAGTCAGTGCCCTGATGACAGCTGACATCCTAGCTGAGGGAGATAGACCATTAAGCAGGGAAGTGGATGTGGCTCAACTTATAGAGCGCCCGCCTACCACATGGGAGGTCCGCGGTTCAAATCCAGGGCCTCCTGACCCGTGTGGAGCTGGCCCATGCGCAGTGCTGATGCGCGCAAGGAGTGCTGTGCCACGCAGGGGTGTCCCCCGTGTAGGGGAGCCCCATGCGCAAGGAGTGCGCCCTGTAAGGAGAGCTAACCCTCACGAAAAAAAAGCGCAGCCTGCCCAGGACTGGCTCTGCACACACGGAGAGCTGCCGCAGCAAGACGACGCAACAAAGAGAGACAGATTCCCGGTGCTGCTGACGAGAACGCAAGCGGACACAGGAGAACACACTGCGAATGGACACAGAGCAGACAATTGGGAGGGGGACGGAGAGAGAATTAAAAGTTTTTTTAAAAATCTTAAAAAAAAACCAACAACCAACAGAGTTCTGGTCCTTTGCATCACGCCCATGTCTGATTAATACCCACGTGGACTCAATGTATTGCTTTTTGCTTTGGCTGAGCCAGGAATGTGGCCTCACAGAAATCATTTTACTTAGCACAAACTGTGTGCCTTACACCAGGCTGTGCCACGCAGGGGTGTTCCCCGCGTAGGGGTGCCCCACGCGCAAGGAGTGCACCCCTCAAGGAGAGCCGCCCCGTGGGAAAAAAGCGCAGCTAGCCCAGGAGTGGCACCGCACACATGGACGGCTGATGCAGCAAGATGATGCAACAACTAAAAAGAGACGCAGTTTCCACACAGCGAATGGAGACAGAAAGCAGACAACGGGGAGGTGGGGGAAAGGGGAGAGAAATAAATAAATTAAAATAAAATAAAGTCTGTCCCTTAAACAAGAAAAAAAAAAACCATTAAGCAGTCGAGTAGCCCGCTATCTGAAGCGTGTGTTGTTTTTTTAAACGCTGTCACGCGGACACAGATATTTGCCGCGGCGTGGCTCACGACGGCCGCAAAGTGGAAACCATGCAGGTATCCGCCAGCCACGGGGGGGGACTGAATGGGGCCCGCCCATACACTGGCCCGTTCTAAGTTCTAAGACACGCTACGACGTGGCTGTGCCTCAAGGACGTCCTGTCAATAAGCCAGACACAGAAGGACACGGATCGTCCGAGCCCGTTGAGACGAAAAACGTCCGGGACAGACAAATCCACAGACAGGAAGGCTCGGAGGGTGTGGGCGGAGACAGCAAAGGGGCGTGCGATGATGAAAGCGGGCTAAAATTAACCGTGGTGGCAGCTGCACAACCTTGTGGAAAAAAACGAATGGCCCTGAACGACGTTTTACACGGGCCAATCAGGTGGCGTGCACGTTCTATCTCAATAAAACTGTTAAGGAAGTGGCTGTGGCTCAAGCAGTTGGGCTCCCGTCTACCACACGGGAGGCCCTGGGTTCGCGTCCCGGGGCCTCCTTGTCAAGGCAGGCTGGCCCGCGCGCTGCGGAGAGCTGACGGCCCGTGCCCACGGAGAGCTGACGCAGCAAGGTGACGCAACGAGGGGAGACAAGCAGACACAGAAAAAATGTACAGCGAAGGGACACAGGAAAGAGACAGCAAAAGAAAGGAATAAGCCGCAAGGGGCGGGGGGGAGTAAATAAATAAATCTTTAAAAAAATAAAAAACAATTATAAAGCTGTTAAACTAAATAAAAAAATGACCAGGTGAGATAGCGCACTATCTAATCAGGGGCCCCTGGCATGCCCTGAGGACCCCGGAGCCACGAATGCTTGGGGGCTGCCACACCGAACGGTGCAGAGACCACCATCCACCATTCCAGAAAGTTCTACTGGACAGCGGGCAGGCGAGGCCCTCCGAAGGCGTGAGATGCGTGCAGAGGCCTGAAAGGCCGGCCCCCGAGGCGGGAACGGCACATGCAAAGGTCCCGAGGCAGGGCCCGGGCCTGGCATGCGAATCACGTCGCCACCCCTCTGTCCCCGGGATGGAAACCGTACGTGGCACATGCGGGCGTGGATGTTACCAAGCAGTGACAAGAGGAGGCCAACATGGGACAAGCGAGGTGGGTGATGGGGGAGCAAGGGGGTGGCAGGGGACGGTGGGCACGTGCTGGCATCTCGAGGGTTCTGGAGGCCAGTGAAAGGTGGACTTGGGGTGGGGGAGCCCGGGAGCGAGCCGCCCCATCCATCGAGTCTAACGAAACGGGGACCCGCAGACGCGCGGCGCGGGCCAGCGCCCCTACCTGCTCCGTGGGCTTCTGGAGAATGGGCAGGTTCTCCTCCAGCTTGTCCAGCCCCTTGTGGGCGTACTCGCTCACCGACACAACTGTGGGAGACAGAGGCGCGAGTGGGGTGCCCCGCGGCCGTCCCCCCTCCCAGCGATCGGGGGCCCGGGGCAGGGCGGACAGGCCCGGGGATGGGGCGGGGACCCCTCCCCGGGGAAGGGCGCGGACGGGAGGGGCTCACTCTGGGGCTCCAGCTTGGAGAGGAGGGGCTGCGCCCCGCTGACAGCAGCCGCCGTCAGGGTCTTGACGCCCCTCTCGGCCGCGTCGCACACGGTCCTGACGTGGGGGTGGCTGTCCTTGGTGGAGGTGTAGGCGGCCGACACCAGGTCGCACGTGGAGCTGATGAGCGGCAGGCTGACCACGCGCTCCACCACGCCGGGCTGCGGGCGAGAGGAGAGGGCGGGGAGGGGTGGGGGCCGGGACGGAGGAGCCCGGGGTCCCAGAGCGCTGCTTCACTCCGGGTCACTGAGACAGCTCAGGCCCCTCCTGTACCCAGATGCCAGCCAGGAACCCTGGGGTCCCATCCCACGCATCCCTCACTCGGTGGCCCAGTTTTTTTTTTTTTTAAGACTTATTTATTTCTCCCTCCTCCCTCCGTTGTCCACTCTCTGTGTCTGCTTGTCTTCTCGTTGGGTGGCTCCAGGAACCGATCCTGGGACCTTCTGGAGTGGGAGAGAGGTGATTACTCTCTTGTGCCACCTCAGCTCCCTGGTCTGCCGTGGCTCTTATTGTCTCTCCTCTGTGTCTCTTTGTTGCATCATCTTGCTGGGCCAGCTTGTCCTTACCAGGAGGCCCTGGGCATCGAACCCAGGACCACCCATATGGTAGACGGGAGCCCGACTGCTTGAGCCACATCAGCTTCCCATCGGGGGCCCGTGTGAATGTACACTTGCCGCCCGTGCTGTGCCGGGGTGAGCGACAAGAGACGAGCATCCGCTCTCTTGGGGCTTAGAGGCTAAAACTGGGGTCGGTCAACTACAACCCAGGGTTCCGATGCAGCATGTCGCCTGTTGTTTTTTTTTAAATCATTTTTCCACCAGCTTTGAGCTATAAACCACAGACTATAAAACTCGCTTTTTGGAAAGTGTACAATTCTGCGGGTTTTCGCACATTCGCGGAGCTGTGCAACCATCCCCGCCGTCCATCTTTAGAGCATTCTTATCCCATGGGGGAGCGGGTGTGGCTCAAGCGGTTGAGCGCCTGCTTCCCAAGTGGCAGGTCCCGGGTTCGATTCCCAGTGCCTTCTAAAAACAAATAACAGGCAACCAAATTGAAAAAACCAACGCAGGGGAGCCAACGTGGCTCGGTGGCTGAGCGCCGGCTTCCCGCCTACAAGGTCCAGGGTTCAATCCCCAGCCCTGGTACCTCAAAAAAAAAAATGTATCCCCATAAACATAAAAAAAATTCATGAAACACCTTAGCAGTCCTGTTCCCCTCTCCCCCTGCCCCTAAACCTGAGACAACCACTCATCTCCTGCCTCTGGGGATTTGCCCGTCCCAGCCATTCCGGATGAATGGAATTGGATGGGGTGTGCCTCCTTGTGTCTCACTCCCTTCACTGAGCTCACATTTCAGGTTCATCCGTGTTGTGGCACGTACCAGGGATTCCTTCCTTTTGCCAGCGCCACAAGGTCTTCTAAATAAAGCTTTATTGGCACACAGCCCTGCCCAGTTAGGTTTCAGCCACAGCTGGCTTTGTGCAGCTGTGACAGAAGCCATGTGACCTGTCAGGCCGAAAAATCTCTGCGGCTCCCAACAGAGGAAGTTTCCCACCCCTGATGGACAACAACCAGAGCCTGAGGACACTACCAGATCCGCCTGGGCAGGCAAGTTTTCCTCCTCTGGCCCCACCTTGCCTGTCTGGATTCAGCTCCATGCTCACCCAGAAGCGGCTTTGTCGCAGCTTCATCCTTCCTGCGTCTCAAGACGCGCTGTGGTTGACAGTTGCTGGGGCGCTGCCAAAAAGCCCCGGCAGCCTGCCGATTTGTTCGGGCACTGACCCAGCTCTGCCATCTTCCCTGGGCCAGCCTCTGCCCTTCTGAGCCTCGGTATCCCCGTCTGGAAAATGGGCATGTGATTGTTTGCAAAGTCGCTGGCAGAAAAATTAACTCTCTGGCGCCCCATCCCATGTGTTTTGTGAGTTAACTCATCCGGTCACCGGTCCCGGGCAACTTATTATTCCAATTTTACAGAAAGGGACACCGAGGCACAAAGTAGCTGAGGAATTCGTCTGGGGTCACAAAACTAGCAAGCGGCAAGGCTGGGTCTTGCACCCAGGCAGTTTAACCAAAATCTCATAGGTAGCCAGTGCAGCTCAGTGGATGAGCGCCGGCCTCTTAAGTATGAGGGTTTGATTCTCCACCTTGGCACCTCAAAGAAAGAAAAGCTTGAGGAGCAGGGGTAGCTCAGGGGTTGAGCGCCTGCTTCCCATGTACGAGGTCCTGGGTTCAATCCCCAGTGCCTCCTAAAAAAAAAGAGAAAAGCATATATATATATATATATATATATATATATATATGGTCTCTCTAGAAATTTACCATAAATATGACTATACCAACCCGCCCCAATTCTCCTAGGAACCTATGCTAATACGCTAAAGGCAGGAAAGCATACACCCACGTGAAGATTTGCACATGCACGTTCACAGCAACAGCATCGAAAAGAAAAGGTAAACAATTCAAACGTCCATCAATGAGTAAGTGGATAAGCGAAAACGTCATCCATTCATAGCGTGGAATACTATTCAGCCACAAAAAGGAAAGCAGCCCAGTGGTCCCCCCGACATTAAACATAAATAAAACTACGCTATGAGCTGGCAATTCCACCCAAAAGAATCGAAAATAGGGACTCAAATGGAGACGTGTGCGCCAGGTTTATTGCAGCGTAATTTACAAGAGCCAAAGGTGGAAGCAACACAAGTGCCATCAGCAGATAACGGACACACAAACTGCGGTCCAACCACACCACGGGCTATCGTTCAGCTGTAAAAAGGAATGAAGTTCTGATGCATGCTACCCCACGGGAGGACCCTGGAGACATTCTGCTAAGTTAAAGAGGCCAGGCAGGGAAGGGCAAACACTCTGTGATTTCACTCATATGACACGTCCAGAACAAGCCAACCCGTGGAAACAGAAGGGAGATGAGTGGTTGCCTGGGATTGAGGGGAGGGCAATGGGAAGTGACTGCTATTGCGTACAGGGTTTCTTTTGGGAAGTCGAAAAATATTCTGAGGAGCAGATGTGGCTCTAGCAGTTGGGGGCCTGCCTACCACACGGGAGATCCTGGGTTCGGTTCCCAGTGCTCCTAAAGATGAGCAAGATAGTGAGATGACACAATGAGGAGATACAACAAGGAAACATAATGAGAACACAACAAGCGGGAGCAGAGGTAGCTCAAGCCATGGGCGCCTCTCTCCCACAGGGAAATCCCAGGTTCAGTTCCTGGTGCCTCCTGAAGATGAGCATGCAACGAACAGACACAGAGAGCAGACACTGAGTGCAAACTAAGGGGGCCTGAAATAAATGAAATAAACCTTTTCTTTAAAAAAAGAAAAATGTTCTAAAAGTGTACTGTGGAGATGGTTTCACAACTGTCAATATATATTAAATAAAAGTCACTGAATTGTACACTTTAAAGGTGTGACATGAATATGTTTTTTGTTTTCTTTTATTAGAGAAGTTGGGAGTTTACAGAACCATCATGGATAAAACACAGAGTTCCCATAGACCACCTAACTATTGAAACCTTGCATTGGGGCGGCACATTTGTTACAACTGATAAAAAAGCACATTTCCGTAATTGCACTATTAACCATAGCCCATGGCTTAGCTTAGGGTTCCTTGCGTTGGGCAGTTCCACAGATTCTTAAAAACTTTTTATTCTAGTAACATGCATACAACCTAAAACTTCCCCCTTTTAACTACATTCAAATATAGCGATGCAGGGCTTCTAATCACCTTCGCCGTATTGTGCTACCCTCATCGCCCCTCCGTTCCTCAACCTTTTCCATCCTCCCAAACAGACACGCTGTACCTTTAAGCCCCGTTCCCTAGGGCTGTGTTTTAAAAAGGCCTTTATTTAAACTGGGGAGGAGGGGGACCAACTGGGACTGGTTTCCTGCTTGGAAGACCCCACGAGAAGATTCAGAGGTGGAGAACATTCGCTCCAGGGAGGTGGGGCGCTGCAGAGGGCAGCCCCCTCCCCGCCCCAAAGCCTTGGTCTTTCCCAGCGCGCCAGGTAGCGGTTTGTACACCGGCTGTTTGCCTCCCACCCACTCAGAAAGGTGCCCCCTGCTGCTGCTGGCATCCCCGGCTCCCTGCCAGGGGGCGGGAAGCCTCGTCCCCTGCCGGGCACAGGACAGGACGGTCCCTGGCGCTCCCTGCTCACCTGCGGAGCCGGTTCTTCCGGGCCCACCTGGCCGCTGGCAGCGTCCTCCGTCTCGTTGGCAGACATGGCCCCGGCGCTGCTGTCACAGGGAGGCAGGCAGGTGCTGTCCCGGGAAGCAGGAGACTGCCTCCAGGGAAAAGTCCAGGCCCGCGCTGGGAGCTGGGGGGCAGAGGGCGGCAGGGCTGGGCTCACACCCACCCCCAGACACCCCACGCCTTAGAGCCCGGCCTCTCAAAGGTTAACCTGCGCTAGGAGATCTGGGTAAAGACCAGGCGCCCATCGAGGAGGTGCCAGGTGGGGCCCGGGCAAGCTGGTCCAGGGGCCACCCTGGGGGGGGGGGAGGGGGGAGTCTGAGGACAGCCCTCCAAAGGCTCCTGTATCAGTGCTCCCGGGAGAATCGTGTGCTGCACAACTTCGGTGGAAAATGCAAATCAGAACCGCAATGAGCTTCTGCCACACACCCACGAGGACGGCTATGACCAAAAAACGGAAACGACCAAGTGTTGGCAAGGATGTGGGGAAACAGGCACTCTTGGGCACTGTCGGTGGGGATGGAGAACGGTGCAGCTGCCACGGAAAACAGTTTGGCAGTTCCTCCAAAAGATACAGAATTACTACACAGCCTGGCAACCCCACTTCTAGGTATATCCCCTAAAGAATTGAACACAGGGGCTTGAGCAGGTACTTGCTCACTGATGTTCACCGCAGCATGATTCACAAGAGCCAAACGGCGGACGCAAGCCAAATACCCATCAAGAGATGAACAGAGAAACCAAATGAGGTCCGGCAAGATGATGGAGTACTATGCAGGCGTAAAAAGGAATGGAGGGCTGATAAGTGCTACGACTTGGGGGAACCTTGAGGCATCGTGTTGAGTAAAAGAAGCCAGACCCAAGAGGGCAGATGTTATATGACCTTACTTGCATGAAATACCTCGAATAGGCAAATTCAGAGAGAGAGAAAAGCAAAGCAAAGTACCATAAACTCTGTGAAGGGAGATTTGGCAATAGCTGCCAGATTTCCCTTTGACCCAGAAAACTCACTTCCAGCAAGTTTCCACACCTGTACTGCCACACAGGCAGAGGCGTGCGTGCCAGCGGCAACAACCTAAATGTCCAAGCAAAGGGGATTCAAGAAAAACAGGAAAGAGTGGGAAGATTGACATGCAACTGGTGCAGATCAAGGTATTAGTAAGAGGCAAAAGGTGTTGAAGAGGACAGCTTTTCTTTCTTTCTTTCTGCTGTGTAGAATCTTTAAAGAGACACAGGAGACCGTTAACAGTGCAGACCTTTCGGGGAGAACGAGCAGTAGTAGGCAGCAGAGGAGGAAAGGAAGCCCTGGGCTTTTGAGCCGCGGGGATATTACTGATCGGAATCAAGTTAAGCTTTTTAACTAAAGTTAGAGACGCCAGGCCTGGGCACACCTGCAGATCAAGGTTGGACTCAGGGATGGAGGACGGTTGAGGGAGGTTCCCAAGGGAGTCCAAGCCCCTCCGTAGCAGGTGGGACGTAGCAGGTGGGACGTAGCAGGTGGGACGTAGCAGGTGGGACGTAGCAGGTGGGACGTAGCAGGTGGGACGTAGCAGGTGGGACGTAGCAGGTGGGACGTAGCAGGTGGGACGGGAGCCTCAGGTGTGCCTCGCCTTCCTGGCCAGGCGAGACACCGTGGGGACAGCAGCCTCAGACCTGGGGGGCGAAGCCAGGAGGCCAGTGCCGCCCGGGGCTGGGCTGCTCAAGGACTTTCCCTGGTCCAGCCTCAGTGCCCTCACCTACATAAGGGGATTAGTGGCAGGGCCGGCCTTCAAGGCTGGTTCCCCAGGTGATTCTGGTCACCTGCCGTCCCCGCTGGAACCGAGCACAACGACGTTCCAAGTCCCTGCCTTGCTGCCCGCCCGCAGCGGGATCCTGGGAAGACGCATCTGTCCCCGGGGCCCCTCGCTGGCCACATCTGTACAACGGGATGAGCGACGCCAGCCGCGGACGGTTCCCACTTGCTCGAAGGTCGCCGCCGCCCCCCGCCCCAGCTAGGACGCCGGGCGCCTCTGGCGCCCACCACCTGCTTTCACCTGGCGCAGGTGCCAGGTGCGCAGCCCAGCCCCAGCCTCCGCAGGCTGCTTAGCTCCCGGAGAGCGCGCGCCCCCTTCCTTCCTCCCACCCCAGCCCAGCTAGAACTCAGCGCCCCACGAAAGGCTCTGGGTGTCGGGGACCCTCCCGCGGCTGGCTCCAGCGGCCAGAGCGGGGGCTCGGCTGGAGCGGAAGCGCCACGCCCCACCCCAGGATCCCCACCAAGGCCACTTTCTCATCTCAGTGACTGAGAAAAAAGCCCAGAGAGGGGGAGGCCCTGGCCCAGAGACACACAGCAATCAGAAAAGACGCCAGGACAGGCTACAACCCACCTTTAGCTGTTCCAAGAGACGCGCCTCCCGCTCCGGGCAAGGGTCCCCAAGGGCGCAGATAAAGGGCCTGCTCACGGGGCGTCTTGCGCCATCCCAGAGCCACGCCCACCCAGGGAAGGGGCGGGACTGGCCCGGGACGTGACCAGCGCGGCGGGAGTTCAGCAGCTGGGGCAGGGGCCCCCAGGCAGCGCCAGCGCGGGTGGCGGGCGAGGGGCTTTGCAAGCAGAGGGACCCCACACCCCACCCCCGAGGCCCCCCGAGGACGGAATTCCGGCGCAGGAGAGGCTGGGGCGGGAAGGAAGTTGCAAACTGCGTTCGCAAAAGCCAGTCCCCTTTGCAATGACCATTCAGCGGATTTGGTTTGGGATGGGGGCGCTTGGCCCCGTGGGCGAGGGTCCGCTCGGCTCCCCAAAAGTCCCAAGACTTGAGAGGCGAGAGGCTAAAAGCCTGAGCCGGCTACAGAAGTTGATTTGGGGGGGACTAGCCGGGACGCGAGGCCCCTCCCCAGGCACCATCGAAAGCTCCCAGGACGGAGTGGCCCCCCGGCCCCCCAGTCGGCGCCCCCCACCTCCGCCCCGCCGCTCACCACGGCCGCCCGCCAACTTCAAGGCCAGGTCCGAAACGGTCTGGGGGCGGCCGGGGGGCGGGCTTTTATCCCTCGAGGGGGGCGGGGGCTCGGGAGTGACGGGCCGCAGGGCCAATCGGGCTGGGGGGCTGCCCGCCGCCGCGCCCCGCCCCGCCCCGGCGGGTCCCGGGACCCAGAGGCCCCTGGTGAAGCCCGGAAGCGGGGCCCGGGGCGGGGCGGGGCGCCCTGGCACGACTCCCGGTGCAGCCCGGGGGCGCCCCCTCCGGCCCCTGGGGGCCCCACGGACTCGGCCCTAGGAGGTGCGTAATGCGGGGTGCGCCGCGCGGGTGGGGGGAGCCCCCTCCAGCTGCCCCCACCCCTTTTCTCCAGCAGACCGTCGGCGGCCGCGGGAGCCCAGCGGAGCTTGCGGGGCGCCCCCCACGCGCGGAGGGGGCCGCGCCCCGCGCCCCGGGCTCGGGGCTGGAGCCAAGCCGGACCCGGCGGCGCCTTCTGCCTGCCCCACGACGCGCCTTCTCCCACCGGCGTCGAGTTCCTCGGGTATTCCCGTTTTGCAGATGAGGAAACCGAGGCGCAGGGGACCGGGGTGCGCTCTCAGACTCCTGGATCAGCCTCTTCCTGAATCTACCCCTATGTCGATTTCTTATTTTTTCCCCCCTGAACGATTCTTTAGCCTCTTGGTCTATGAATCAAGGTCTCAAACAGAATGTGAACACATCTGCTAAGACTGTCGCAAGTGCCAGGCCAGGAGGGCACAGATTGCCCTTTGGGAAACCGGCCCCGGGGACTGCAAGGCCACGGAATTCCAGGCTGTGGAAGTGTCCTCCCTCTCAGAAGGAAATAAAACCTGATTCGGGCAGGATCTGGCCCTGGGCCCGCCCGTGTGTTCCCGTCCACAAAATTGCGTGAGTTGGGATGAGGACCTGCAGAATTTCTAGAAAGAAGAGAGCACTAAAATCGTGGCTTTTGTGTGTGTGGTAACTTACGTAGGACACAAAATTCTGTTGTAACCATTTTGCAAGCCGTTCGGTCCGGTGGCTGTAATTGCATTCGCAAAGTTGCGCTCACATCCCCACCACCCATTACCACAGCCGTGTACCCATTAAACGACGCCGCACCCCACCCTGGCCCCTGGAAATCTACTCTCTGTCTCTCCGAATTTGCCTCTTGCGGATGTTTTGTGGAATCCCGCGCCTTTTGCCCCTTGGGTTCAGCCTTCTTTCATCAACACGTCTTCAGGCTTCATCGCTGTTGGAGCCTGGATCCGAGCGGCTTTCTTTTACCGACTGTACTGAGTGCAGTTTTCTGAGCCAGCACTGTGCACTGGAACTTTCTGCGATGTCAAGACTGCTCAAGAATTCTGCACCGTCCAGTAAGACTGGCGCCGGCACACCGTGGCTGTCGCACAGTGAGGAGCTGGATGTTCAAACGTAAACACACGTGCCTGGTGCCTTCTGTACTGGACAACAGAGCTCTAGAGGGTCTGTCAGATTCTCCAGGGGGCCTGGAGACCCCCAAAATAATTAAGACATTAAACTGTAAGAGATTTTTAAAAAGTCACAACATGCCCCACAGCCCTTTTCTTCCTACTCATTTGTTCATCCGGCAATATTTATTGAGCTCATACCATGTGCCAGGCTCAGAGGTGAACAAAAGAGACAAAATCTCCACTCTGGGAAGTGGATGTGGCTTGAACAGTTGGGTGCCCGCCTATCACATGGGAGTTCTTGGTTCGGTTCCCAGTGCCTCCTAAAGAAGGCAAGCAAGATAGAGGGTCCATATGATGGGCTGGTGTGACAAGCTGATGCAACGAGATGACTCAACAGGGAGACAAACAAGGAAAAACAATGAGAGGCACAACAAGCAGGGAATGGAGGCCACTCAAGCGATTAGACACCGCCCTCTCACAAGGGAGGTCCCAGGTTCGGTTCCCGGTGCCTCCTGAAAAGAAGGCAAGCAGACGCAGATAGCAAGCACAAACAACAGGGGCAGAATAAAAAAATAAAATAAATCTCTAAAAAAATCTCCACTCTGTGGGGCTCACTGCCCGGTGGGGGAGACAGAGAGACAACCAAGAAGATGAATGAGACAGACAGACAACCAAGAAGATGAATGAGGGAGCAGATGTAGCACAAGCGACTGAGCACCCGCTTCCCCTGTACAAGGTCCTGGTTCAATCCCTGGTACCTCCTAAAAAAGAGAGAAATGAGTGGAATCTAATGGTTCGGGTGGGAGGTGCCACAGAACATTGAAGCAAGTGTGCTTGGGATCAGAAGCGTGCCGTTTTTAATAGGGGGGTCTGGTGAGAGCTTTTTGAGCAATATTTGGGCACAGAACTAAGGGAGGCGGAGGAAACAGTGCAGGGATCCAGGGAAAGAGTATTCTCAGGAGGTGGCTCAGTCAGTGCAAAGGTCCTGGGGCACGATGGGGCCTGGTGAACCAGAGTAGCACCCAGGAGGCCAGAGTGACTGTCACTCTGGGGGTCAGAGAGGTAAAGTGACTTGTCCAAGGTCACACAGCTTTGAAGGGCCCTCTGCCCTGCTAACCTGCAGCTTCCAAAGGGCTTTCCGTACCAGCTGTGGCCAACATTTCTCTGGGCAAAGGGATGCTCCCCAATGATGATTTGGAAAATAAAGGCCTGGTGGTTTTGCCAGCAAGAGAGCCAGGTAGCAGTAAGGCCGCAGGTGGAGGTGGAGAGAGGGCAGGCCCAGCAGGGGGCGCCCCCTGAGCAAGGACTAGGAGTGCAAGAAGGGCTCCTGCCCTGGGGTTGCTTTCTTCCGCAGCGCTGGATGCAGCCCGCTACAGCCAAGGACGTTTCCACTGCGCGTGTGCAGGCGGGGGTGGGGGAAGGGAAGGAAAGGGCGGCCTTGGCTCTCTGGTCTCTAGGTTTTGTGGCTCCGCCGCTGCCGCCTCCTGCGGGAAGCCTTCCCGGCCTGCCACCCCTTCCTCAGACAGAGACCTGGCGCCTGCGCCGCCATACAACCATGATTTACTGTTGCTGCGAAATACAAATTGAACTAGGCCACCTGTTTACTTTCCTTTTGGCTAAATCTGACAACCGTACTCCAACCAAATCCATGTCCCTTTCCCTGCCCCAGCCTTGTTCTCCCCCCGGAGGGCTCGGTCACCGCCACTCCCTGCAGCCCACAGCCCCAGGAGGAGGAAAAAAGGAAGAGCAGCCGTCTGCCTGGCTATTTTCTTCTTCACAGTATACAGACCCCTGATCAGCCCCATTTTCTAGAGGAAGAAACTGAGGGTCAGAGAGGCAAAGTAACTTGCCGGAAATGGGCGGCCACGGCATTTGAACCCTGCCTTGTCTGTCCTCCGTCGTCCTCTTTTTCCCCCACTGCACCCCCCTTTTAATGGGAGGGCTCTGACAACTCCAGAGTTGTTCTTTTCCATGGAAAGCGGGGGGAGGGGAAGCAGGCCAGCATCTCACCACGAGGTGGCGCTGCTGATCCCCTTCGTCTCCTTGCCCTCTGCCCTTTCTGTCTGTCCGTCCATCTGTCGGTTTATCCAGCCTCGCCTGTCATGTATGAGCCATGCCAAGCCTTCCGACGAGGGCACAGCGATTTACTGGATATGCCATCGTTTAACAAGCAATTATTGAGCACCTACTGTATGCCAGGCCCGTGCTGAGTGGCCCCAGGGACTCGTCTCAATTCCAGCCTTTACCTGGAAGGGAGGCAGGGGACAAGCGGGCTGCGTTCAGAGTTTTGTTTTTGTACATTTCCCCCCCATGAAAAAGTACTAAAAATTATGTTTTCTGTATTCATTTGTTCTTCTGTTTCCTTGGGGGGTGGGGTGGGCAGAAGCTGGCTCTTTCTTGAACCTCGTTTCAGGTAGGAAGGAGTCAAGGTGAGGGGTTGGGGGGTGTCTTTGGGTTTTAAGAAAAATATAAAAATGAAACGTTTCTCTGGGCCCCTAAAAGTGTCCTGGGCCTGATGGACGAGTTGTCTCCAGGGACAAGGAGGTTGAAATAGAGGGTGACTGGGGCAGTGATGGAGGTGCACAGGCGTGGTGGGGCTCAGAAGAGGTGCTGGACCCAGGTGGGGGAGAAGGGGTGGTCTCGGAAGGCTTCCAAGAGGAGGTGACGTCTAAGCAAGCCCTGAAGGGTGAATGGAAGTCAACAGCGGAGAGCTGTTCCCGGCAGAGGGAACAGAGCATGCAAAGGTGTACAGTGGGGCTGGAGAAGAGAACGTGAGGGGAAGCGGGGAGGAGAGATGGAGCTGGATGGCTCAGTGGGGGCCAGCCTGAGTGCTTCGTCAGGGTACTGGGGAGCCATGGAAGGTTCTGGAGCCGGGGCAGCAAGAGCAGGTTGGAGCATTTGAAAGTGCTCTCGAGCTGGCCTGTGGATAAAGGTTTAGGGGGCCAAGACTGGATAATAAGGAACCTGAGAAAGGAAAGCGTGGTCATTCTGGGCTCTTCAACGTTCATTCATTCAGGAAGTATTTATTAAGCACCGCCTGTATGCCCGGCTGGGGATACGTTAGTGAACCAGACAGCCAAATGCCCTGCCTTCGTGCAGCCGGCATCCTAGTGGGGGAGGTGGACCCGTGTTCAAATGCTCTGACATCGTGTAGTTGAAGGGGATTCAAGGGCTAGAGAAAAATTTGCCCGTTAGAGAAGATGGGACGGGCGCCGTTTGCAATTTTCAATGGCACGGCCAAGGGGGAGCCCAGGAGGTGACATCTGGGCTGAGACCCGAAGGAGGTGAGGGGGTGAATCGTGTGGCTGGCTGGGGACCGTGGGCTCCAAGCCGTGCAAAGGCCCTGAGGCAGCCTGGCCTGTTGGCAAACGGGGTAGAGGGAGGACGGGGGAGAGCGGGAGGCAGGGAGGGCGGGGAGGGGGCGGGCAGGTTGTGCAGGGGGGACTTGGGCTTTAAGCCCTGGGAAGGTGGGAGCCGTGGAGGGCTGTGGGCAGCAGACCCAGCGCAGGTGTGGCCAGCGGCCCGTGCCCCGCGGCCTGCGAGAGGGGGCAGCCCTGGGCAAATCCCCATGGCAGGACGGGAGGGAGTGGGGGTTCCGGGGGCCCGGTGGGACCCCATCGGGGAAGGGGCCTACGTGACAAGCGGTGGCTTTTTAGCCTTTCTCCTGGGAGCAGCGGTGGGATTGGGAGCAGGGGCGGCTCGGCCTCGTCTCTGGGGGAGAAGGGGTGGGGCCGGTGGGAGGCAGTGGGGCGGGGGGGCAGCCGGGAGAGGGATTTCGGAGGGAGAGTGGACAGGCTTGAGTTCCTCCGGAGAGGCTGCCTCGGCGGGGGGGGGGGGGGGCAGAGAGGGACCTCGGGGCCACCCCCGAAAGCCAGGGGTCCCTCCAGGCCGCGAGTCTGGGGGGACGCTGCGGGAGCTCACTCTTGCCTTCCCTGGAGCCCCTGGCCGAGGATTGCCGGATTTAGCAAAGAAAACTACAGGACACCCGGCGCAGTGAATGTCGGGTAAGCCGTCTTTGTGTCGAGAGAGGTTTTTCTTACAGAAGTTGTGAGCGTACAAAGCGGTCACACGCGCGTGGTTCCCGGCCACGCCCTGGGGGGACGTTGGTTGCAGATGGTGAGAGAGTGCCAGAGTCTCGCCACTAACCACGACCCGTAACATCCACTCGGCGTGTTATTAACACGGTACGCCTTTGGCACTGATGCGAGAATATTACCGTGTTGCTGTTTCCTATAGTCCGTAGGTTACGTTAATTGTGTTTTCCCGTGCTTCTCCACCGTCCCACCACCCTGCAGTAGTGACCCACATCTGCTGTGGTCACAGAGGGCCATGCTTGCATTTGTCCTAGTCACCGCCATCCTCATCGACCTCGGGTTCCCGTGTCACTCAGCCCCTAAATTATCCTCCAGCTCTCCTTCCACGGACATTTACATCCCTAGACCGCCCTTTTCAGCCACGATCCCATTTATACACCAGCTGCCGCTCACTGCAATGTGTCCCCATCCACGCCATCGTTTGCACACGGTGACAGCCAAGTGAATTCAAACTTCCGCACGCCTCACGCATCGGGCCCCTCCGCAGCCCTCCTCCCCGCATCATCTCTCCTCTAGGTTTTTAACTCCACTAAACGATCTTTTTTTTTTTTAAAGGTAAGTGTGTCGCAAAGAGCACAGAGGACATGTGTGTCCTAGAAAATCCCTTGCTTCTCTGTGCGTCCCCCAGCAAATAGAGGACACCCACTGAAACACATCGCCGACAAACAAGGGCTTGTTTCTGAAAGACGAGTGTGTCCCCAGCCCGGCCCGGGACACGGCGTGCCCTCTCATCGGGCAGGGCAGCCCACGTCCTCCCCACGGCCAGTGCGTGGCCACGGGCTGCCCGGCCGTGGCCCGGGGCGGGGGACCCGGAGGCAGGTTTTTGTCCCGCCAGGCCCGCGCTCGCCGCAGGACGCCGGGGGTCTTTTAACATGCAGCCCCGGGCCCGTCCCCGCCCCCCGGCCCTCGGTGGCGCCAGCTGCCCGCTGCGCCCGGGGAGCGGTGGCGGGTGGGGGGAGGGGAGCGGCGCCGAGCCCCACTGTCCCCTCCCCGGCCGGGCCCCCTGGACACCCCCTCCCTCGGCCCCCCGGGCAGAGGCCGGAGGTAAAACTGCCGGCTGGGCGCCAGGGGGGCCGGTGGCCTTTGTCCTGCCCGGTGGCCTGTCCCCTTCCGGAAGGAACGGAGGCCACGGGCTGACCGGAGCGGGAACCAGATCCCCCGGGGCCTCTGCTGTCCTGCCCCCACCCCCCAAGAGCCCCTGGTCCCGGGTGGCCACCCCGATGGCCCCCGGGCACGGCCCCCCGGGTGCCAGCTGCCAGGAGGTGCCAGGCCCGTTGGCGGCGACAGCACATGCCGTCCTCCAAGCTCCCGGCTGCTCTTTGTTCCCTGGGCGGAGGTGGGGGCTGTTGTCCCGGCAACCACTCCCCCCCCAAAAAAAAAAAAACTACACTTGAGGGGGAAATCGGGGCCCCCTGCAGCCTGGGGGTGCTGGCCGGGAGCCCCCTCCCCCCGGCGGGCTGGGCCTCCTGGGGGTTCGGGTTTCCTGGGTGGGGGGTGGATCCGGTCACCCCCTTGGGAATGGAATGCGGGGGGCGGCAGTTGGGGACACTCAGTGCGGAGCAGGCGCCACCGTGGGAGCAGCTGCGGGTGGGCAGGGCACGTCCTGTGTCCCTCCCCAGAGGGGCGGCTGCAGCTGGCGCGGGCGGTGGCTTCCAGGGGAGGGGGGTATCTGGGGGGGGGCGGGGGAAGGTGAGAGGCGCCTCTGCGGGGGGCAGGAAGTGGGGCGGCCCCCGCTGCGGGTTGGCCCACCTGGCGTGGTGGGGACCCCCGGCCACCCCCCCCAGGAAGCACCCCCCAAACGTTTGTGGGCCCCTCTGAGTCTGGGGTCCCAGGGGAGAGGGGGCGGGGGGTGGAGGCGCAGCTGTAGAGGCTTCCAGAACACTCTGTCTGGGGAGCGTTGGGCGAGCACTTCCTCGGATTTTATGTGCCCGCTCCCTTGGGCTGCATCCCCGCTTTACAGATGGGGAAACCGAGGCCCGGACCTGGAAGCGATGGGCCCGGGGGCTGGTACAACAGATAAACAGGAGGGCTGGAATGTTCCCACGCGGCGATAAGGATGGGGGGCTATTCTGCGCCCCCGCCCCCAGATCACACGATGCTGGGGATGTGTCGTTGTCCCATCCCAGGGCAGGGGCTGGCCCTGACATTGGGAGGGGGCGAGGGGTGCTGCCCAACGCCCTGCAGTGCCAGGATGCCCCCGCCATGTGGTGACACGTCCCCCTGCCCTAGGGGACCCTGTTAGCTGTGTGTCACGGGTGGAGAAGCAGAGGCCCAGAAAAACCTATATTTTCAATTTCAGGGCGTCCCCGGGTCCCCTTGGCTGCTGCCATATTGGTCTTATAAGCTTTGCAATAAGGGAAACTGAGGCCCAGACAGAGAAGACATAGGCTTTGACTCCAGCCCTTGGCTCAGAGGCTCCTCTGGGCTGGAGCCCCCTTTTCACAGACGGAGCCCGCGAGGGCGGCACAGGGTCTAGAATCTGGGCTCAGCACTCGCCCCCCACTTCCCCCGGGACCCCAGCCTGGCTGAGTCACTCATGGAGCAGAGGGACCCCAGCCGGGGTGTGTCTGAGATGGGACCCCCTCTTTGGAAGCTGAGGTGGTCAACGTATCCGCTGTGGTTCAGCCCTGTGACCCTGGACAATTCCCGGTGCCTCTCTGAGCCTCAGTTTCCCCATCTGTAATATGGACGTGATTGGTGTTATCCCCGGTTCTTCTGGGTTGAATCGTGTCCCCCTAAAAGGTGTGTTCGTGTCCCAGTCCCCTTTCTCGTGAATGTGACCTTCTTTGGAAAACAGGGTCTTTGCAGGCATAATCAATGAAGATGACAGCTTGGGAAGTGGATGTGGCTCGAGCAGTTGGGTGCCTGCCTACCATACGGGATGTCCTGGGTTCGGTTCCTAGTGCTTCCTAAAGAAGATGAGCAAGACAGCGAGCTGTCTTGACGGGCTGACGGGGCAAGCTGGCACAATGAGATAACACAACAAAACGATGCAATGAAATGATGCAATGAGGAGACAAATGAGGAAACACAATGAGAGACACAACCAGCAGGGAGCGGAGGTGGCTCCAGGGATTGGGCACCTCCCTCCCACAGGGGAGGTCCCAGGTTTGGTTCCTGGGGCTGCTCCCAAATTCCTGATCCTCAGAAACTAGGAGATATTAGTAATATGTGGGTAATTTTTTAAGCCACGATGTTTGGAGGGTAACTTGTTACGCAGCAAGAGCTAACTGATATGGGGAGGATGAAAGAAATAGAGGTGTTGAGGATGATTCCGAGGTTGAATGGACAGCTGATGCTGTGAAGCTCTTAGCACAGTGCCTGGCACCTAGTAGAGAGATGACACCCCCTGAATGGTTAGTACTGTGTTACAGTTCTTGCCAGCCAAGCTCCAGTGTCACCTAGACCTGTGAGCCTAAGATTCTGCATGTGTTTTCCATCATCTCCCTCTGCCCTGCACCCTCCTGTCTCCAAAACTACTGATTGAATTTCCCATCCTTGGGGTCCCTGATGTCAGCTTCATCATCAAAATTCAGGTAGGCAGTGTGAGTCCACAGGGGTTAAAACTGCCGGCTGTGGAGGCTGGCTGAACTGGTTTTGAGTCTTGCCTCTGCTGTGTGTTTGCTGTGTGACCTCAGACAGGTGGACACACCTCTCTGAGCTTTATTTCCCTGGGCATTGGATGCTGCTCACAGAGGGTTGCCATGTGGATTAGAGGAGATGATCCAGGTTCATCAAGCCCAGAACAAGTGCCCACGAAATATGAGCTCGGGTCATGATTTTTATTATTCAATCAACAAGCAGCTCTTAACTGCCTACTGTGTGTCAGGCACTGAGGTAGGTGCTGATCAAAGAATGAAATGAAGCCCCCGACCCCAGAAACTCATGGGCCAGCGCTGGGCTGTCCCTGGATGATGGTGGTCGCTGAGAACTGTAAAACGTGGCTGGTCTAATTGAGCTGTCATAGCTGATTTTGAAGACTTAGTCCAACAACCACGATAACAGTAAGAACAATAAAGAATAATGTAAACTACCTCGTGAATAGCACATTCATAATTTTTCTTTTTCTTTATTTTTTATTTTTAGGAAGTACCGGGGATTGAACCTGGAACCCTGTATGTGGGAAGCAGGTGCTTAAACCACTGAGCTACACCCACTCCCCTCATAATTTTTCAATATTAACTCTGTGCCAAAATGGTAATATTTTGGCTCTATGGGGTTAAATAAAAATAAGTTATACATATCCGTTTCGGCTGTTCCGTTTTACTTTTGCTACCGGGCCTCCCAGAAAATGTAACATGACGTAGATGGCTTGCACAATAGTTCTATTGGACGGCGCTGCTTTGGAGGCAGAAACAGACATTACTCGAGAAATTCCATGGAGAAAATGTACAAATGTATTTGTGACAAGCGGGAGAGAGACGTGGTGTCTTGTCATGGAAACTCGGGGATGGCTTTCCCGAGATAGCAAAGTCTGAGCTGAGACATGACTGATTTAGGATGCTAATCAGGGAGAGGAGATGAAATACTTTCCCCAGCGGAGGGAATGGCTTGTGCAAAGGCATGGTTGTGGAGAGCACGTGAAAAGAACACGGACCTGAAAGGAGACCAGTGTGGCTGAGGGCCAGTTGAGGCCAAAGAGGTGTCATCATAAATACATTTTGAAAAGCTCCTCACAGCCTCATCTCTCAATGCAGCCTCTCTTTCTTGCATCTCCCCTGTATCCGTTAGCTATTGCCACGTAACAAATTACTCCAGAACTTAGTGGCTTGAAACAACATCTGACTACTGGTGGAAGAATGGACTGAAGGGGGCAGGAATGGAAATAGAGACACCCGGGAAGTGGCTACTGCAAAGGTCCAGGCAAGCATGAATGCTAGCCTGATGTGGGTGGCAGGTGTAGAGAGAAGTGGATGTGTTTTAATAAATATTTAGAAAGTGAAACGCACAGGACGTGGCTGTGGTTGTGCAGGGAGAAGGAAAGGTCAGTGATGACCCCCCCACAGACAGGGCCTTCCCTGAGATGGGAAGCTGCAGGTTCTCCTGGGGGATGATGAGAGGACAAGTTCGGTTGTAGCTACATTGAGTCCATGTTCCCAAAATGCCCAATCTCCATAAATGTAGCTACTGGTATGATCAGTGTAGAAGAGGAGTTCCCACCTGGAAGTGATTCTGCTTCCCCTCCCCCAGGGACATCTGGCACATTCTGGAGACATTTTTGGTTGTCACACTGGAAAGTGCTACGACCTCTGTTCGTTGGAGGCCAGAGAGGCCGCTGATTTTCCAGCAGTGTCCTGGACAGCTCCCTTCCACAGAGACCTCCCCAACCCCAAATGTCAATAGTGCTGGGGGTGAAGCCCTGGGGTTGGAAAAGTCTCCAATTTCAGCGTGTGTGTGCGGTGTTCATCAATAAAAATTTATTTCTTGCTTCTGCAACAGTCCAGGGCAGATCAAGTTTTCTGGGCAGGTCTCCTCCAATCAGCGACTCAGAGATCCAGGGTCCTTCCACTTCCTGGTTCTGCCCTCCTCTAAGCCCTATCGCGCGAACGGAAATGGGAAAGACAAAACAAACCTCAGGCGGGAAGTTTATGGTTGGGCAGGAAGTGACGTATAGCTTCTTCTCACACCCCATTGGCCAAAACTCAGTCACATGGCCTCACCAAACTGCAAGGGGTGCTGGGGAATGTAGTCCCGTTATGTTCCCAGGAGGGAGAGGGAAATGGTTTGCTGAAACGTGAGCCCCTTGGTGGCACGGTAGTATTATTGTCCTCATAGCAGCTTCCTGAACATATTTCAGCGCCTGTATTTTCTGTCTCCTCTGTCCACAGGCCACTCGAGTGATTTTCGAACATATTTGACTCAAGTCCTCATCCTCTGTCCCCTCTCCAAAGAAGAGCTCTCCAAACATTTCCCCATAAGTGGGAGGCTCAAGTCCGATGTCCTTGGGCTTGTGTTTTCAGATTTCAATATAATGAGCAGGTAGGGGGATGTGGGTGTCCGTAGGCTTCAAACTTGAGGATCGTCCACGTTTCAAGCAGCTCTGCCTGGTGTGGCTGGAAGGCTTCCTGGAAGAGGAGGCATCGACTCCGAGGCTTTGAAGAAAAGCAGAAACCCAAATCCCATACCTGAGGAGAGGTGGCAGGAGAATGAGAAATGGGTGGCGTGAGGGAAGTCAAAGGAAGAGGATGTTTTAGGAAGGAGGAAATGGGCAGCTAGAGGCAGTGTTGCAGAAACTGAGATTTGGCAGGGGCTCAGAGAAGCGAGGGCTCTTCTAAGGCAGATGGTGAGTGTAGAAGTCATAGGATTGGAAAATCCCCATTCTGCGACACCAGAGTAACAGCCAGTTCAAGCAAGGAGCATTGCGGATGCAAAAGGCATTGGGGGAAAATTGCAGGAGAACAAGATGATGACACAATCCTCAAGTAACCTCCCCATAGATCGCCTTTCAATTTGACAGGGAAAAGGTGCCTTGGCAATGGGGAGATCTGGCTGACACACAGCAGTGATGGAGATTCTATTCCCAGTGTGGGAACAAACAAAACCCCTTGCCTCCTGCTGGGTGCAACGAGACGGATACAACGTTCCTTCTGGATCATGCCGCCCAGAATTCATCACCTGAACTGATTCCACCAAATCCAGATTGTGGACCCTTCCACAACACAGCTGACCTGAATCCTTGAAAAACGTCTGGAAATGCACCCCCAAAAAGGCAGGGAGACTGCTAAAGGTTAAAAAGGATCCTACAGAGACACTGAAAAAAAATACCTGCATTTCTTGTCCCTCGGTGTCTTTGATAAAGACATTTATCAAAGGTATCTTGGGGAGAGAAACTTGAACCTGCACTGTATGAGAAAGTATTGCATCAGTGTTCAATCCGTGAGAGTGATAAGGAGATTGTGGTTATTGGGCTATGCAGTCAAATGCTAAACGTGCACAGATGGAGCGTGATGATGCAGCAACTTCCTTTCCAGTAGTTTGGGGGCAAGAGAAAGGGGGAAAAAAAGCAAGTAGGGCAAATGTTGAAAATTAATGACTTTGTGACACGTGTGCAGGCTAGCACTCAACTTTTCTCTCTAGGATTTGAATTTTTCCAAATAAGCATTTAAGAAAGTAAAATAAGGATGAGGATGGTGACGTGGAGGTCACTGGGTGGGGTCGGCGGGACCGCAATTGTCAGAGAAGCCAGGCTGGGCATTTGACCACAGGTGGGAAGGAAACAAATACTAAAAATCATAATTCGTATCTGGCGAACACGTGCCTTCCTAAACGTATTGTATGGAATTGTTGTTTCATCTTCTCCGAGTCCTAGGCAAATGTCATTTCATTTCCAGTTTTACAGATGGGGAAACTGAGGCCCAGAGAAGAGATACTACCTGTCCCAAACTTGGATCTACCGCTTAGAGCTGCCCCCCCCAACCAGGCTCATGTCACCCCACTTCTGAGGTGCAATCACTAGCTGGTTTATGATCCTCTTCTGATGTTCTTCCCACTGCCCAAGACAAGTGGCGTTCTGAATACTGTTACACATTCATTCAATAAACACTTGGGGTCCGGGGCAAAGCCGGGGCCCCACAGAGGTTCCCCTCACCTAATCCACCCCCCCCCACCCCAATCGTGGAACAAAGATGGACACAGACCCGTACGGTGCACGTGGTCAGGGGTGGGTGCAGGAAGGGATTAGGGCAGTGTGTCAGGTGTAGCCGGAGGGCTTCCTGGAGGAGGCAGGCTCTGTGGCTTTGCCTGCAAGAGAAGCCAAGAGCACAGCCCTTCTGGGCGGGGTTCTGGACGCTCCTCAAGGAGGCCAGATGGGGGCAGAAGACTCAGGGGTGGATAAGAATATCCCGCCACCCCCCACATAAAGCCTTTTTGTGAGTTTCTGGGGAGTAGGAATCTCCAGCCCTGGGTCGGATCCTCTTGTCTACTGTAGACGTCCTAGCAGCGGCCCCCTCCGAGAAGCTGGGCCCCCCACCCTGAGCAGCTCTTGTAGAACCACCCTGAAAACATGGCTACAAGTGAGGTGGGGGGGATGCCACGCCTCTCCCTGCCCCCCAAAATGAATGAGAAAAAATATATATACCTGCATCTACATCTGTGTCCTCCTCACGCCCACCCGCCCCCCGAGGTGAAACTCAGCCAGCGTGGAGGTGGAGGGTCACTGGCTGCTGGAAGTTTCTGGAAGTTTCTGGAAAGCCTCGGGGCTGCCATTCCAGTACACAGGCCTTCTGACCTTCTGGTGCAAGGAAGCGCCCGCGGCGGGGGCGAGCGGCGGGCTGCCCTGGGTGCGGGTGAGATACAGCCTGAGGGGGGCCAGAGACATTTTTCAGGGCTATTAACCCAAGAGGATGTGCTCTGGGCCCTTTCCTTCTTGCAAGGTCAGGTCTTGTGAGCCAGGGTGAGCGGTTTGGATTTTAGTTCAGGGGCCCCGTGGGGCCCGACGGAGGATGTTGAAATCAGGAGGGCCTGGCCTGATCTAGGTTAAAAAAGAGTCTTCTCGAGAAGAGAAGTGGGCAGATTGAAAAACAAAACCCAGAAAACCCGGGTACGTTGGAATTTCAAATAACAAGGGCTTTTTTTTTTTTTGTATAAGTCTATCCCACAGAGGGCATGGGATAGACTTATACTAAAAACAAACAACAATGTTCATCTGAAACTCAGATTCAGCCGGGAGTCTGGGATTTTTAACTTGCCAAATGTGGGGAGCATATGCAGGGTGGATGTAGGGGGAGGGCAGGACGGAAGTGACGTCACTGTCCAGGTGAGCCCGGGGAGGGGGGCAGGCCAGGGCAGCGGCACAGGACCTCATGTGGATCACCCTGCAGAGGGCGGGGAGTGAAACAGGGACTCAGCCTGACGTGGCAAGGCGCCTAAAAAGACCCAGCTTTGGGACTCATCAACAACCTGCTGCCGCCCCAACAAATTATCCCAGATCGGGGCTTCTCCACTTGGCCCCAGAAGCCTGAATAATTGCCCTAGCCGGGTCTGTCCTGTGCAGCCCCGGGTGTTAGGCAGCCTCCCTGGGTGCCACCCACCCCTCCACCCAAGCGGCACGAGCAGGCCTTGCCAGTGTCCCCTGGCAGGTGGCTTTCCGTCCCCTTTCTCCGCTGAGAACCTCTAGGTATTGGAAGGGGCTGGCAAGGGGTGGAACAGAGTGGGCGAGGGAGAGAGAGCACAGAGGTGGGTTTGGAGAGCTAAAGCGGGGCCCGGTCTTGGGAGGTCCCGTCGGTCCTCTTTGTCCCCTCCCATCATGGGGATGATGCATCCGGGGACGGGGGGGGGGGAGATGGACGCCGAAACCGCCGCGGCCCGCCCACGGTTCCAGCCCAGCTCACCGCCCCAAGGGCCTGCCGGGTGACTCCGATAAGGCTTTTAATATTTGGTGAATTCCGGCGATCCTGGCCCCGGGTGGCACCCTCCTTCCGGCGGCAGGCCGGCGGCCGAGTCCGCGGGGGCGCTGGCGACGACGATGGGGACCCTGGCCTTGACGGTGGCCAGGGACCAGGGCAGGTGCACGGTGGCGACCAGCTCGTACTGCGCGCTCACGAGCTCGCTGTCCCGCCCGCGGCCGCTCACGGGCAGCACGGGCGGCAGGTGCAGGCTGGCGACGATCTTGGTGGTGCAGAAGGGCGCGGCGCGCGTGGCCGCCGCCTGCCGCAGCAGCTCGCTGCTGTCGGCGCGCGTGCGGCGCTCCTCGCCGGGCGTGAAGCCCTCGTAGCGCAGGCGCGCGTACAGGGCGAACGTGACGGCCCTGAGGCACTTGCCCGTCTGGTTGCCGATCTCCGTCGTGAAGCTGACCCTCTCGCCGGGCCCGAAGACGTTCCTCTCCAGGTGCAGCCGCAGGCGCACGGTGCCCTGGCTGCAGCAGTTGTAGGAAACGTCCTGCTCGGTCTCCACCTGCAGCGGGCTCTAGGAGGGGGGCGGAAGGGAGAACGGTGAGGGCTGCCCGGCCTTCCACCGTGATCGCCACTCGGGGGCTCGGGGGCTTTGGGGACGCACCCAGGAAGACTAAAAAGGCAATGGCAGGGAGGGGGGACGCGGCTCAACGGCTAGAGCGTCTGCTTGCCATATGGAGGGTCCAGGGTTCAAACCCAGGGCCTCCTGACCCGCGTGGAGCTGGCCCATGCGCAGTGCTGATGCAGGGGTGTCCCTATGTAGGGGAGCCCCACGTGCAAGGAGTGCGCCCCACAAGGAGAGCTGCCCCGCGTGAAAAAAGTGCAGCCCACCCACGAGTGGCACCACACGCACGGAGAGCTGATGCAGCAAGATGACACAACACAAAAGAGACGCAGTTTCCCAGTGCCGCCTGATAATACAAGCGGATGCAGAAGAACACACAGCCACAAGACACAGAGAGCAGACAACAGGGGAAGGGAGGAATGGGGAGAGAAATAAATAAAATAAATCTTTAAAAAAAAAAAAAGACAATGGCAGGGAAGGGATGACCTCATGGGAGGTCCTAGGTTCGGTTCCCAGCGCCTCGGAAAAACAAAAACAAACAACAAGTGAAAAAACTGAGAAAACCGACTCGGGAGCTGAACTTGGCTCAGCGGTTGAGCGCCGGCTTCCCGCACACATACGAGGTCCTGGGTTCAATCCCTGCCCCTGGTACCTCAAAAAAATTAAAGGACAATGGCGAGGAAATGCAATCGATAATCCTGGGTGGGATCTAGTGATGGAAGAGAAAAGGTCTCCAGAAGGACATCACGGGATCAACTGAAAACACCAGCCTGGGGACCAAAGCTTTCTGTTCACGCCAGATTGCTTGGCCCGGATGACTGGACTTGAGGTGGTTACAGCAGTGAATACCCTTGCTCTTAGAAATGTGCCTGGACGTTTTAAGGGTTCAAGTGGCATGACGGGTACATACATACACACAAAGCTCGAGAAAAGAGAGAGAGAGATGGGTAAATAGAGGAATAGAGATGGTGAGATGAAGCGATGGAGCTAGTCAGCTAGATATAGATGATGGACAGAGAGAGCTATGCAGATGGATGGATGGATGGATGGATGTGAAGATAGACAGACAGACAGATAGGTAGATAGATAGATAGATAGATAGATAGATAGATAGATAGATAGATAGATAGATAGATAGAAAGATAGAATGATATAGCAAATGTGGCAAAAAGTCACAAGTTGGTGAATCTGGAATCTGAGTAGGGGGTATACTGGAGTTCTCTGCACTGAATTTTTTTTTTTTTAAGAGTAGGCAAGGGAGTAAAGAGTTTATTAAGAAACAAGAAAATGAGAAAAGTACACAGCCCGAGGCACGGACCGTGGGCATCCTGCAAAATGAGACGGGTTGATTTTTAAAAATTATTTTTGCCATTACCTTATAAGTTGAAACCATTTAATAATAGAAAAGTTAAAGGAAGAAAAAAGGTACAGAGAGAGCCTGATGCCGAAGCCCGGAGTCGTCCGGCAGCTTCCTTTCTCGAGGCAGTGCGCATTCCGAGTCGGGGCTTTTTTTTTTTTTTTAAAGATTTATTTATTTATTTCTCTCCCTCCCCCCCCCCAGTTGTCTGCTCTCTGTGTGTACTCCTGTGACCCCTTCTATCCTTATCAGGGGCACAGGAATCTGTGTTTCTTTTTGTTGCATCATCTTGCTGTGTCAGCTCTCCATGTGTGTGGCGCCATTCCTGGGCAGGCTGCACTTTCTTTCGCGCTGGGCGGCTCTCCTTATGGGGCGCACTCCTTGCGCTTGGGGCTCCCCTACGTGGGGACACCCCTGCATGGCAGGGCACTGCTTGCGCGCATCAGCACTGCGCATGGGCCAGCTCCACACGGGTCAAGGAGGCCCGGGGTTTGAACTGGGGACCTCCCATGTGGTAGACGGATGCCCTATATATTGAACCAAGTCTGCTTCCCAGTCTGGGTTTTTCAATCGATAAAATAGCACTGAGAAATCACTTTGACCCCGGCTTAATCCCCACCTCCATTATTCACTTGCTTTGTGACCTTGGGCAAGTTGCTTAACTTCTCTGAGCATTGCTTTCTGTAAAACAGGGAATATCTCAGAGTGGAAGCCCAAGGCCTAGAGCTTGCCCAGATATTTCAGACTTCAGGGAGAGGGAGGGAGGATGGGCTCTGAATCATGGAAAGAAAACTCTAGAATGGACATTACGTATGTTCAGAGAATGCCTCAATGCAGTGTTATAGCAATAGTCAGCTGCTAGATGGCAAATAAAGTCACATCTATACTATCGTTAATGTGTGGCTTGGGTCATATTTTATATTTATTTGTGGATAATGTTTTAAGAAATTTGACTTGACATAGGGTGGGCAATGCTTGCTTTCCTCAAGGTTTTGGAATACCACTTTTGCTCCCTTTCAGTGTCTCCTTCCAGAGGCATCTGATACTTTTTACAAGTGTTGTAAAAGTATCTGTTTACAGGTTGTTGCATTCCCCATGGGCTCAACTATTTCAGGCCTACAAAAAAACAACAGGAGAACAGTATAACAAGGACCTCAGCTGGAGCCCTGCACGGGTTTGCAAGAATGGATTGTATACATCTCTTCTCCATTCCCGCCAGCTTCTCATGAATGAGGTTAAGTTGGCAGCTTGAAATGGGTGCAAGTATTTACACCATGGAAATTGGCAGGTGCTGCAAACCAGAGTTGTCACCCATGCCCTTACCCCCACCTTCCCAGCTGATTGTTAACTATTCACGGGTCCACAACTGCTGCGTCTCTACTGGATTGATCAAAATTTATCATTTCACTCTATTTGCTATTGACATCCAAGTCCAAGCTCCAGCTGGAGCTCGAACCAATCCCTTTTCCCTCTCGCCCTCCCTTTCCCGGAGATATTGATTATCCTGAATTTCGTGTTTAGTATGTCTATGCATGTTTAACTTGAGAGGATTATTATGAACTACAACGCAGGTAGAGAAAAACCCATAAAACAACGGTGTGAGTTAGTAAATTAGTAAAGGCCAACACTCTTGTAAATTCTACCCAATCATGAAAATCTCCCAGCTCCCCCCTCATGCACGCCACCCCAAAACCAGTCCCAAATTGAACAGTAATCACCGCCTAGCTCCCCGCATTTTTATTCTCCTACTACGTATATGCAGGTGTGTTAACAGGATACATTATTTCAGGGAGGGAAGAAATCAGCAACATGAAAGAGTCCCACTGTATCTCCCAGCCAGTTTAAGAAATAAAACCTACCAAAATGTCTGAAATTCCGTGGGTTCTGTGTGCCCAGGCAGCCATCATCTGAACTGGGGGTCTGTCATTCCCTTGTGAATCTTGGCATTATTCAGGAATACAACTATTTCCCTAGAAATGTATAGTATGCCCTAGAGGTATACAGTATCGTTTTGCATATTTCAATGCTTTAAAGAAATGGTATCAAGTTGCCCGTGATCTTCAGCAACTTGCTTTTCCTGCTCAACATTATGTGCTGGAAATTGATACATGTGGGTACATCTCTCCGAGATGGTGAATGAACGTGTGGCAAAATAATTCATTTATCTATCCATCCCCTCCCTGCTCAGTGGTGGACACTTACATTGTTTCCACACATTGATATCATAAAAGTGCTAATAAGGAGCAACCTGAAGACAACTTTCTTAGGCTTATATGCAAGAGTTGCTCTAGGACAGGGGAAAGCAAACTTTTACTTAAATCCTAAACATTTATTACGAATCCTAAAATATTCAGGGGCCAGATACGAAATGTTTTAGGATTTGTAGGCTGCAGTAAGTTTTTCTCCCTCCTCTTCCTCCTCCTTCCCTACGCCTCCTTCTTCTTTTATACTTATTTCCCCCTTCTTCTCTTCCTTCTATTTTTCCTCTTCCTCCTTTTTCTTCTTCTCTCTCCTTTTCTCTTCCTGCTGTTCCTTTCCTCTCCTTATTCCTTTCCTCTTCTTGCCTTCTTCTTCCGTCTTGTTTTCGCCTTCTTCTTCCTTTCTTCTTTTTTCCTCTCCTCCATCTGCCCTCCCTCCTCCTCCGCTTGTTCACTGCTCACAATAAAACCTAGATTTTCATTTTGGGTGACAAAGAACACATACATCTGTATTTACACCTCCATCCATGAAAGAAGAATAAGTTTTACGAAATAACACTTGTGCTTACTTTGCGCCCGCTGATATCTCCTCTTCTAGTCTATTCTATTCATTTAAAAGTGTTAGTTGCAATCCTCTGATTTCATTTTCCTTTTTCTTTTCTATTTTCCATCTATTTATTGATTTCTCTCTTTGGTAGCAACCCACTGTTATTTTTTAAAATTTTTATTGTTTTGCTTGTTCTATTTTCTCAAAAAAAAACAAGTCGAGTGCAATGCACCAAATTGCGCTTGCACTGATATTTCCTATATTAATCTATCTAGTCCATTCTATTCTTTCGTTTTTGTAAAACTACGCTTGCAAGTCACTGCATCGGTTTTGCAGCTCACAATGGGCCCTGACCCGCGGTTTGAAAACCACGGCCCCCTCCCCCTCTTCTTTCCTCTTTGAGACCTTGGGCTGACCTCTAACCCCTCCAGCCTCACCTCCACGCCCGCTGCCTCCCGCCCCTGCATCCCCTCTTTCCTGCCTTCCCACGCCGTCCCGCCTCTGGCAAGGCTAATTGCTGGCAATTTCTTTTAAATCCCTCCAGTCTTATTCGAAAATTCGTCGCATTCGTTAGGATCCCACAAAGAGCTGAAGCGCCCGCTGCCCTAACTCCCAACAAAGCCTTCAATTCGCCTCCTCGTGAAGAAGTCCCCAGTGGAGACCCAGGGGGACCCTGCGCCGGGCAGGTGGGGTGGCCAGACGGCCCTGGCCCCCGAGGATGTTGGGGCACCAACTCCACCTTGCTCAGTTCTTGACTCTGGGATTTTTTTGGACCCCCATATTCCTTTGGTTTACATAGGAGCCTTTGGGGGGATTCATTCATTCAAATGATTGTTATTATTATTTTTTAAAGATTTACTTTATTTATTTCTCTTTCCCCCACCCCGCTGTCTGCTCTCTATGTCCATTCACTGTGTGTCCTTCTGTGTCCGCCTGCACACCCGTCATGCACTGGGAGACTGTCACTTTTTTGGTGGCGTCATCTTGCTGTGTCAGCTCTCCGTGTGCATGGCGCCATCCTGGGCGGCTCTCCTTACAGGGCGCACTCCTTGCACATGGGGCACCCTACACAGGGGACACCCCTGCGTGGCACGGCACTCCTTGCGCGCATCAGCACCGGGCGTGGGCCAGGTCCACACGGGTCATGGAGGCCCGGGGTATCACACCCCGGCCCCTCCATATGGTAGGTGGATGCTCTACCAATTGAGTCACAACTGCTTCCCCATTCATTCAAAATAATTGCATCCATTCAAATCATTCCGATTGAGCACGTACTTGCTGCCAATTTCCCACGTATCATCTTTATGCACAGTCTCCCCCAGAAGATGGGAATTGGGGGAGACAACATAAAGATGACGCATTTGAAAATCAACCAAGTACGGCAATGAGGTTTTGTGACCAAAACAGGGGGGTCGTGAAAAGAGAATCTGGGGAGGGCTCCCTTAGAGCTGAAGACCTCTGGGAAAAACTAGTCCCCCAAACGGCCCTCAATCGTTTGAACAGGTGATCGGTCACATCTATCGAAATTCAAAAAGTACAGGGACTGGCAGGGACGTGGCGAAACCGCTAGCGGGCAGGTCAAACCGTGCGGCCGCTTTGGCCACCAGCCTGGCAGTTTCTCAAAATGTTCAACGTGGCCTGACCCAGCAATTCCCCGCTTAGGCGTAAACCCAGGAGACACATTAACAACTGTCCACACAAAAAGTGGAACTTGTCCATCGCAGCACGGTTCACAATTGCCAAAAGATGGGAGCACCCCAGTGGGTCCGCCAATGGATGACTGGTTTGTCAACAAAATGTCATATATCCAGACACTGGAATAGCATTCAGCAAAAAAAAAAAAGGAAGTACCGATACATGATCCAACATGTATCATGTAGGATGAGCCCAAAAAACATGCTGAGGGAAAGAAACCGCCAGTCACAAAGGACCACATATTGTGCGATTCCATTGATAGGAAACGTCCAGAGCAGGTAAATACCCAGAAAGGGAATCAGTGCCTGCCAGAGGCGGGAGGGCTGGGGGCTGGGGGTGACTGCTGATGCATACCAGCTTTCCTTTGGGGGGAGAATGTTCTAAAACTGATTGCGTGATGGTTGCACAATTCTTCTGAATATACTAAAAGCCATTGAATTGTCCAGTTTAAATGGGTGAATCGTATGGCACGTGAATTACAACCCAATCCAGCTGTTAAAAACAAAACAAAACACACAAACAGAATGAAGGAGAAGGTGGGAGCGCCTCCTGTTTCCCCAGCTCCCAGGGGGCTGCCTCTGTTGCCAGTTTCTGGTATCTCCTTGCTGAGATACTTGTTACATCTGCAAGGAAGTCCGCTGCTTTTCTTTTTTAAAGCTTTTTGTTTTTTCTTTACCACCAACGGTGGCATGGTTTTATACACACTGTTTTGAGCTTTGCTTTATTTCCTCAACACAGGATTTTGGCGATCCCAACCTGGAGAGCTGCCCCATGCTCCTCTTCTCCTTTTCACAGCCTGGAATATTCCTTTGCCTGGGTGTCTCGACTCATTAAACAATCCCCTCTGCAGTGGATGTTTAGGCTGTTTCCAATCTTTTTTTTTTTTTTGCCACTACACTTAAGACTTCCAGGGGTTATATGTCACACACATGAGAGAATATCTGCAGGAGAAATTTCTAAAAAGGAGAGGTGGCTGGGCCAAAGTGCTTGTTCTTTTGAGTTTTGACAGCTGTGGCTAACTTGCCCTCCGTGGGGTTGGAACAATCTATCCGTGCAGGGCAATGCAGGGGGGCGAAGATGTGGAAAGATCTGGAAGATGCGAAGGAAGGATGGGGAGGCCACAGTGTACCAGGCAGAGGACAGCTCATGCAAAGGCTCCGGGGCTGGACGGTGTCCAGGGCGTCAGGAGGAGGCCCATGTGGCTGGAGCGGAGGGAGTGAGGAGGAGAGCAGGAGGGGGCAGCAGAGAGAGGACGGGGCAGGTTGGGCAAGACCTGGAGGGCTGTGGGGTGGACGTGGGCTCTCCCTCCCCGGGGAGGTGGGAGCCATGGAGGGCTGCGGGCAGAGGAGGGAAGTGGCCTGACCTGGGTGCTCCCAGGCACGCTTTGGCCATTGTGGGGGAGGACAGAGGGGCGCGAGAATCTCCATCTCCATCATCACTCCCCTGGTCCCCCAACTCCTGACCTCGCCCCCCACCGTCTCCCCGCGGCAGC
This sequence comes from Dasypus novemcinctus, assembly GCF_030445035.2. Lineage (NCBI taxonomy): Eukaryota > Metazoa > Chordata > Mammalia > Cingulata > Dasypodidae > Dasypus > Dasypus novemcinctus. The sequence continues at coordinate 81,257,602 of NC_080691.1, read as the reverse complement.
CAGAGTGAGTCAGGGGCCCACCGCCCTCTGCCCACAGCCCTCCACGGCTCCCACTTCATTCAGGGTGAAAACCCATGTCCTCCCTGCAGCCCACCAGGCCCCGCGCCCCCTGCCCTCCCCTCCATACTCAACCCGCCAGGCGTGGTCCTGCCCCAGGACCTTTGCACTTGCGGGGAACGCCTCTCCCTACCTCTGCCCATGGCTTTCCTCTCCTTTTTCAACGCGTTGCTAAAATGTCACTGTCTCAGAGGCTCCTCCCTTGACTGGACTGGCTAAAAGAGCGCTGTGCCCTTGAAACCACACACCGTTTCCCCAGCTCTCAAAATGTAGCCATGATACCTCCCTTTGCTGCTGTGAGAAACTAGCCCTGCGCCACTTACTGAGCACCTCCTCTGTTCGGACACTGAGCAGGATACTGGAGGTTGTGCAAGCTTCGGCTAAGAGCCCAAGGCCACGGGGCTAATCGAGTACCCCGGGGCGGGGATCTCAAGCCCCTTCAGCCGCGCTGCCCGAGTTCCACCCCCTGCCCGAGTTCCACCCCGTCGCCTGAGTTCTCCGCCCCTACCCTCGTCCTGCTCTGAGCTTAGCTCTGAGAAGAAGCTCAGAGAGGAGACAGCGTCCATGGCGACACAGAGAGCCCTGGACTCAGCAGGGCTGATCTCAGAGCTGGGCCACCCCTCCCACGCCACGATCCCCAGAAGTCGCCCCGGGTGGGAGCTGATTACACTGCTAAACAGAAAGTAGCAGCGGTGGCCAAGATTTACGGGGCAGGGGCCCTACCAGCTCTAGGATGACAGGAAGTCCAACCCCCACCCCGCCCCGTCTCCTGCAGCGACCCGGGAGACAGCTGCTATCGCTGTGCCTGTTTGACAGATGGGGAAACTGAGGCACTGAGCGGCAAGGTCCCTGGCAGCTGGTAGATGGGGGATCCGGGCGTCCGTAACTAGAGCGCCAGCCTTCTCGGCCACCCAGCTCTGCTGCCACGAGTCCCCTAGGAGGGGAGGTGACGTTGGCCAACGTCCTGCCCCCGCCGCCCTGACTTGTGCAGCTGCACCTGGTCTCCGGAAGGGTCCAGAAGGCCCAGGTGTACAGCTCCGACCCAGCCCTTCCTTCCCCTGGGGCTCAGCACCCCACCCCCATCCCCTGGCTCCTTGGTTGATGTCGTCCTGGGGTCCAGGCCCCTCTGTCACCCAGAAAGTGACGGTGGCATCTCCCCGCAAACTTGGACATGTGGGTTTGGGTCGTTCTTGGGGTGGGGGCCGTCCTGGGTGTTCAGCCGCCTCCCTGGGCTCTACGCCCCGAGATTCCAGAAGGAGCCCACGTGCCGTGACAACCAGGTGCCTCCCAGTTACTGCCCGCTGTCCCCCCGGGGCGTCGCCCCCTGGTTGAGCCACTGCCTCCTCCGTCCCCACCCTGGTTTCTTTCTGACTCACCTTTTGGGCACCGGCCGGGCCTGGGGCGAGGCCAGCACCCTTTCCTTCTCCCCCAACCCCTGCCCGCCCACGCCCCTCCTCATCCTGGGGGCCCTTCTGCGCCTCTCCCCGCCCCCGTGGGTACCTGGAACGCGTTCTCTTGGTGGAAGTCGGAAGTGCCTTGAATGAGGAGGTACAGTCTCTGCTTGGCTAAAATTTGCTCCTGACCCATGCAGGAAGCTTGGAGAAAGTAGAAGATGTGACCAATTTTGCTGGCGAACGTGGAAGGAAGCCTGGGAGGTAAGTTGAAATGGAAGTCAAAGGTGTGGCTGCCTGCACTTAACCAATTATCTGAAAGCAAAACACACCGATGCCATCAGAAAGTTCTAGAATCTTCTTTCTTTCTTTCTTTCTTTCTTTCTTTCTTTCTTTCTTTCTTTCTTTCTTTCTTTCTTTCTTTCTTTCTTTCTTTCTTTCTTTCTTTCTTTCTCTTTCTTTCCTTTCTTTCTCTTTTCTTTCTCTTTCTTTTATTTATTTTTTTGGTAGGGATTTGGGTTACTGATTTGGCCTTTCCTTTCCCAGGGAGGCTGAGCCTTTCCTTTTGGAGAAATAGTACATAAATATCGGGCGCCTTGGCTGGGCTCGACAGGGAGGTGTTGGCTGAGCGCTGTGGCTCCTGTGGTCACCCCAAACCATTGCATGGATGTGCAATACCCCCGTTCTGGGCCAGAGAAAGTCAAAGCTGGGCCCCGGGGATTTCAGTCATGCATTCATTCAACAAACATGTAATGAACACCTCCTGGGTGCACTAAGACAGACAAAACCCCCTGCCCTCGTGAAGCTGGGCCTTTGATGTTGGTATACAGTAGGTGCTTATTCTTTGCCGAGTGAGTCAAGTACCCTCCAATACCACCCCCCCATTTCTGTGAAACCCCACCCTAACCTAGTTTCTCTCTTGCGTTTCTCTGAAACCCTCTCGTTGGATCATGAGCAAGTTTTTGTCCGTCTCCGACCACCCAGATGACAATCAGACACTGGGGACTGGGTCTCTTTGTCCCCCCAGCACCTAGTATGGTGTTTGGGCAGTACGTACCCAGTAAGTGTTGGGTAAATAAAAGAATGAAGGCTTCTCTGGCTGATAGACGCTTTCCAGGAGGAATTGAGTCACCAGGAAATGTCTAAGGGTGGTGGCTATGCTGGGGGTGGCGTAGGAGGAGGCGCTTTGGTAGGAATTGAAACAGCTAAAGTACTTACTGTGTGCCTGATTCTATTCTAAGCCCTTTGCCTGCTATTAAATCATTAATGCTGCAAAACAAATCCTAGGACTTAGGATTTTTTTTTTTCTTCACTGTTCCCATTTTGCAGACCGGTTAACTGGGGCACAGGGAAGTGACATCATCACCCAACGTTAGGGTCTGGCATGCTGCTACTGTCCCCCCAGATATCTGTGTGGCTGGTGTCTCTCCTGTCACTCAGATATGTGCTTGGACCACCTCCTCGGACCACCTATCTACAATAAAAGTGTCACCCAAATGCTGGCCAAACCTGCTTGAGTGCCAAGTACCTGGATTTGTCCCCATAAACACAGTTTGGGAAGGACAGAGCTCCCAAGTCGCTCAGGCAGCTGGTTGTCTGTCCAGACCTCAGTCCTGACGGCGGTAGAATTGGGAAAGTTCTCCACCACCCTTCTGCCACCAGGGTCTCTCCCCGCTGACCGCGGGACCCCTTATTTTGTTTCCTGGGGTGGAAGATTTAAATAACAAGACAGGTTCCTTATGGGCCTCCCAAAAGCAGCTGTGGGAATAAGCGTAGCATTTTCCAAGGGGACTACTGCAAACCCGCATTTCGAATAACTGGATTCTTTCCGCTTCTCACGAAAGCCTGTCTTGTTATTTTCGTGTTTTGCGTATCTGGCGGTCATTGTCCCGCATGTCTCCCCTCCTAGGGAGGGGCCGGGCCTCTGCCCATTTCTGATATCCCCAGGGGGTTGTTGATTGACTCACAGAGGTGTGGCCCTTCCAGGCCCATGTTCCTATTGTGGCTCGGGCCAGCTGTCCTTACCCTCCACTGGAAACGTCTCGGTCTTGTGCACGTAGTCTGCCTTATTGTTGCAAATAACGTGTCTGCTATAATCGCGGGACGCCCCGGCTTCTTCGTTCCACTCGACGTAGCCCCTTCCCACGAGCTCCACCTTCACTACGGGGTGCACCAGGGTGCTGTTGAGGGTCAGAATCACGTGCCCTTTGATGCTGGAGCCGGCCAGGTAGACCGCATCCTTGGGCAGCATTATTTCGATTGACTTCACCGCAGACATGGGGGGTTGGGGCGGTCGAGAAACATTCTCCCCCCTCCCCCGGTGCCACCGCGATTCCCGGTACCTTGGCCGCAGCGAGGTCACCCATCTGTGACGTCACTCAAGTCAGGGTTCCGGAAAGGGGGACCCTGGTGGCCAGGAGCGGAGACAGGGCTTCTGCCTGGGATGGGGGGCTGCTTAGGGATCTGAGAGTCTTCAGAGCTTCATGGAATGATAGCCTGACCCCTTTTTCCTAGGAAATAACAAAAAACCAAGACCCCCAACATTCCTTCCTCATGGGGAAGGCCTGTCACCCCGCCAGGGGTTTGGGGGGGCCTCATGGAGAATTCTCCCAATGGCCCTGTCGCGGTGGGTAACATCCGCTCCGTTTACAGGTAAGGGAAGAGAGGCGCAGGGCATGAGCCCAAAGGTATTTATTTCCTGCCCTGTGGGAGGGTGCCCACACGTGGCATGCGGACCTCTTGGAGGTCACATGTTGACTTTGAGGCCGTATGGCGGCAAGGATTTTTGTTGTAATGGCTCTGTCTACACCAGCCCACGGTAGGAAAAGCTATAGATATGGCCAGATTAAGAAACCTGATTTGGACTGAACACACTCAGGGCATCGTGACTTCAACCTGACCCACGGGCACGGAGCACCATCTTCCGAGCTGCTGCTGTTTCTCTTTTGCCTGCATCTCCACCCCTGGATGGGAAGATTCTGCAGAGCAGGGCCTTGTCTCTGTGTCTCGGTGTCCACCAGCTCCTGCCACCAGGGCCCAGCTCACATAAGGGGCTCAATAAAAGTTTGTTGAATGACTAAATGACCTCCAGGAGGGTATCATTTTGCAAAAGGGAAACGGAGGCCCTTTGCACCCTGGTGGATATTCCCGGTGCTTGATTTGTACGTGGGTCAGTGCCTTGTGGGAGGGACACGAGACTCAAAGAGGCGCTAGGACGCTCTCAGGTGCTCACTGCCTTTGCTGTATCTTGCTGTGTGTCCTGTGATGTCTTGGTAGACACCAACATCTCTCTCTAATGGGTTTGTGCTTCCTTCTGAGGTGCCTGGCAAAATCTTTTATACATATTCATTCTTTTTTAAAAAACATATTTTAAAACTTATTTTTAAAAGATAGTTAGACTCATTCACTCTTAACTCAAGCAACCCCTCTGAAGCTCACGTCTTCAACTTTCTCAAGATGACTTGAGAAGCAGGGCCTTCCATGGCCACACCTGAAGTTTTTTCCCGTGCGGACATCTAGATACCTCTCTCTGCATTTAACCTCAGATATCCAAGGAGCCTGGTCTGGGCTTGCCTACCCCAAGTGTACAGGAAAAATGGTCTTCCCTCTTTCAACCAAGTTGAGGTTTTGCAACAGTAGGCACACAACAGACGACATGCTATACTAGGTGCCCAATAGCCGCTGTTTTCGATTTGGACGATATAACCTTCCCGACAAACTCAGGTAGGGCTGCTTGATACCTGCTCACCTCTGGGACATGGTTTATAGCTGATGGGTCCAGAAATGTATTCAAGGACCCTGACCAAATCCTGAGGTTGGGGAAAGTTAACGGCTATGTCCGGAAGGCACAGTAATGGGGTGTATTAGTTTTCTATGGCCGCTATAACAACTTATCACAAACTCAGTGGCTTGAAACAGCACACATTTATTATCTTGCGGTTCTGAAGTCCAGAAGTCTGAAACCGGTCTTACGGGGCTAAAATCAAGGTGTCGGGGGCAGGGCGGGGCTCCTCAAGGGGGACCCCCTGGGGGAGAATCGATTTCCTTCATTTTCCAGTTTCTGGAGGCTACCCGCATTCCTTGTGAATTTGTCACTGCAACTCCTGCTTCCATCACTGGCTCTCCTTCTTGACTCTCCTGCCTTCCCCTTAGAGCGACCCAGTTACGCTGGCCCCCTTGGATGATTCAGGATAAGCTCCCCATCTCGAGAAGCTTAATCCCACCCGCAAGGTCCCTTTTGCCCCGTCGGGTACGACCTTCGTAGGTGCTGGGGATCAGGACGTGGGTATCTCTGGGTGAGGGGGAGCGGTGCCAACATGGAAGCTTCCTCGGCACAGCGTCTGAGGGAGCTTGTACAGACATGTCACGACTCCTCGTTTTCCTGCCCACAGCCCTCCCGTGCTGCCCGCTGCTCTCAGGGGAAAGACCGAAGTCCTTCCGGCGGGCAAGGACTTCCGGGACCCCCCTTGGACCTCATCCCCTCCTGCCTCCCCTTTTGCTCAGCCTGCCCCAGCCTCCGCCGGGCTTCCCAGCCACCACCCGGCGCCTCTCAGCCTCCTCTGGCCTCTGAACGGGCTCCTTCCCCTCGTCGCCATCTGTCCTGAGCGTCTCGGCTCTCAGCTCAGATGTCACCGGCTCCGAGGGGCTCACCCCACCCATCTTAAACAGAATATCTTGCCCCCCACCCCCACGTCCCACACGTGGACGCCTGGTCACTCTGTCCGTTTCCCTGTCCCTGTCACTCCAAGTGTTATCCAGGTGCTTTATTTTCTGCTCCTCTGTCTCTTTCGGTGAAAACTGACTGTCTGGTCCTCCAGCCTGGAGCACCCTGTCCCGCACAGTGTCGCATGCCCAGCGTGGGTCACTGTGTGCCCACCCGGGCTGGCCAGGGCGGAGGAGCCCGGGCGAGGGGGCAGGGCCGCCCCGCCGCCCGAGCAGAAGGCGGGAAAACGAGGCGGGAAAATGCAGCAAACAAGCCCGGCGGGTGGGTGGGGTGGGGAGTGATGGCCAGCCCTGATACAGCTTCGTGGGGCCAGGGGCCCCTCAGGCCGGCCATCGGGGTGCAGGCGGTCTCGTGGGGGGGCCCCCAGCCTTCTCCAGGCGTCTTTAGGCTTTGATTCCGGCCTTCCCGGCACTCCTGGTCACTGCGTGCCCGGGGAAGGGGGCTGGAGGGGCCACCTTAAGAGGTCAGGGGCTCTCTCCCCTGGGGGGGGTCCTGTCCCGGGGGGATCCCTGGGGCCCCTGGGGCGCAGGCCTGGGGCGGGGGTCCAAGTCCCGCCACCAGGCCCCGTTGCACGCCGGGGCGCGCCCAGCAGAGCGCGCAGGCCTGGGCGGGGCCGCGGCCCGCTGGGCGGAGAGGGGGGTGGACAGAGGCGGGGGCGCCCCCCACCCCCTTTCTTGCTTCCCGCCACTGCGGCGGCCAATCACCAGGCAGGCGCCCGCCCCCGGCGCGGCCTCCCGTGGCCCCGCAACTCCCCAGCGCCGCGTTTTCGCGGGAAAAAAATCAGAGCGGCTGGCAGCGCGGCGGGCAGCGGTGGCCGTCCGGGCGCTCCGGGTCGCACGCACGTCCAGCGCGGGCTCCGGGCCACGCACGCGGCTCCAGCGCCCCCCGAGCCGGGCCGGGCGCGCAGGCGGGCGAGCGGATCGGGGCCGGCGGGCCAGGTGAGCGGCGGCGCGGGGCGGGGTGCCCGCGCGGGCCGTGCGCCCCGGGCGCGGGGACTTGGCACGACTCGCCCGGCGGCGCGGGACGCGCGGGCAGCCCCGAGCACCCGGCGTCCCGCCCGCGGCCCCGCAGCCTCCCGGCCGCCGGCCCCCGGGGCTCGCCTCCCCGGGCGTCCCGGCCCCGGGCAGGGGCGCGCGGGCCGTCGCGCAGCCCGGAGGGGGGCGCGCGGGCCGGGTGGGGGAGGGCCGGGCCCGCCGCGGGGGAGGGTGTCAGGCTCCGCGCCTGCGCGCGGGGCTCCCCGCGATTCAATTGTCGCGCCCGAGCCGGATTTCGCGCGCCCTTCGTTCCCCGGGCGCGCCCGGGCCAATGGGGAGCGGGCGGGGCGGGGCGGCCCGGCGCGCCGGAGCCAATGGGCGAGGCGGCTCAAGTGAAAGGGGGCGGGACTCGGCGAGCGGGGCCCCTCGGCCGGTCCCGGCTGCGGGGCGGTGGGCGTGGGCTCCTGGCGCGGCCCGCGCGGGCTGGAGGGGCGGGGGTCGGGGGTCGGGGGCCGGGGTCGGGGCGCGGGGAGCGCGAGCCGGCGCGCGGGAGCCCGGTGGCCCGTGGCGGGCTGAGGTGAGTGGCGGCGCGCTCGGGCGGCCGGGACGGGGCGCCCGGTTGCCATGGCCACCGCGGGACCGGCCGCGGCGCGCACGCGCGGCGGGCCGCGGGTGCGGGCCGTCCGGATGGGGGGGGTGGGTCCGGGGGCTCGGGTGGGGGATCCCCCCACTCCGCGTTCCCACTTGCTAGAGTTCCCCGGGGACTTCTGAAGTTCCGGCCCGCGCCGGACTTTTGGAATTCCTTTCGCCGCAAATAGTAGTCCAAGGAATGAATGAACGCGCGAACTTGGCCACTCACTGTGCCTCCGGGCGCCTTTGGCCGGGTCCCACTCTGGACGTCGGTGTTTTTCTCTGGGAAATTGGCGGATGGGTTGGACAGGGAGGGTTCCGAGATCCCCTTTGCCCTTCCCCGATTTCCCATTCCAGAATCCTCAGCCCCCTGCCAGTCCACGCGTGCCTTCACGAATTGCTCAGTTTCTGCTGCCAGGTCCCGGGCCAAGTCTAGCAGGCTGTGGGAACGAGTAGGGGGCTTGGGAGGGCGTTTCCTGGCATTCAAAAGCTACCACGGCCCCCGGGGGGATGGCCTGAACTGACCACTCGGTCCTCTTCTCTCCCTCCCAGCGGCGCCACACCATGTGGATTCAGGTCCGCACCATGGACGGCAAGGAGGCCCACTCCGTGGACTCGCTGTCCAGGTTGACCAAGGTGGAGGAGCTGAGGCAGAAGATCCAGGAGCTGTTCGGCGTGGAGCCGGGCTTGCAGAGGCTCTTCTACAGGGGCAAGCAGGTAAAGCCGCCAGGCCACCCGCCCGCCACCTTTGTTCTCCCCTGGGCCAGGCCCGGCGCCTCAGCCGCCACCCCCCAGCCGCCGCCGTCTCCCCCCCTCGTCCGGTCCGCCTTCTCGTAGCTCCCGGAAGAAGAAGTCCACAGGAACCTCAGCAAGCCCGGGAGAGGAACAAAGGCTGGGGCTGCGCCGTGCCATGCTGGCCACGGCGCCTGGCACCAGAACCTGCGGGCCTCGGGCTTTTGAAACGCCTTCTTTTCTACCCAGCTCCCCGGGACGTCACTTCTAGAGAGAAGAGTTGGAGGTGGCTGGGTAGAGAGAAACGAGGGTGGATTTGGAGGCAGGGCCTAGAACGATCGGTGGGATGGGTGAGGGGGGCCGGGGGTTGCCTTTAAAACACCCACCGGCCTAGAGGATGCCAGCCTGCAGAAGCACCGCTTCCTGGGAATTGGGATGAGCTGATTTGGAACCCAGGGATGGCGCTTTGCGGGCAGCAGTTTCTGCCACCCTGGGCACGGCTCTCCCAGCAGGCTGCCACGGACAGGGGCTCGTCACTGGCTCCCCCCATTCCCGTGTCTGCTGAGCCTGGATGTCCCCTGTCGTTGCTCTCTCCCTTGGCCCCTTGCAGCGTAGATAACGGCCGTCCTCGGCTTTAGTAGCTGCTCCCCACTTGGGGTGCTTTGCCCAGTGGCACCCCGGGGCGCTTCCCCTCGTGGCTTGTGGTTCCAGACAAGTGGGGTTGCCCGGGTGGGGTCAGGTGGGACGATCGAAAGTGCCAGTTCCCCTTGTCGGGGTCCTCTTGCCAGCAGATGGACTACAGGGGCAGGGGCGACCATCCCGCAGCTTGAAAACTGTCCTGTGGCCCGCGGACTCCCCACTTTTGTTGTTGTGGCAGTTGGAACCGGGCACTGCTGCCACCTGGCGTCATGACTGCTCAACAGGCGCGCGGGCCGGCCAGGCTTTTTGGGGGCTGGGAGGATTCCTGTGGGCTTTACTCGACATGAGCCCCGATGAGTAATTTCTGGGGCTCGTGGCGCCCTAGGAGGCCATCCTGTGCGAGATGCGATGACTTCAACGTCTCAAGAATTTGAGCAAGCACGCCCTACTTGGGGCGGGGAAGCGGGTCCCACAAACCTGGGCAGCCACGTGGCTGGTCACTTCCTCTCGGTCCCGAAGGCGGCGGTGGGCAAAGCCCGGGCCGCGCGCGGAGCCCTGTGGGCGCTCGCCCTCCTTCCTCTTTCGGCGGGTGGCTCACGTTTCTACCCCCCAAGCTGCTTTCGCTTTGCCCCTCTGCCCGTTCAACCGGAGGGTCCTTCCCTTCGCAAACAGCTCTCGAAAACTTCCTGCCCGCGCCTGCACCCGCAGCCCCGCACCCGCGAGGCGGCGAGCGTTTTTTGAGGCCCTGCTGGAACGCCTACCAGTGTTTGGATTTTTACATCTCCCCCTCTTCCCCCGATAACCCTTGTGAAAAATCTCCAATGTACGAAAAAGTCAAAAGAACCGTAGCCGCTGAAAACACCCGCCACCTCGAGTTTTGACCTGTGACGTTCCGCTTGGTTTGCTTTGTGCTTGCTTCCGTCGAGCCGTCTTTTTTTCGGGGGAGGGGGTGCATTTCGAAGTAAGTTGGAGATACCACCCAGTCGATGGCACCTCTAAGCAATTAGGCTAGTACCTCCTTCGCTAGACTGAACGAGTTTAACAACATCTGGGTTTCTTTTGAGATAAGATTTGTATACACTGAAACGGAGCGGACCGTGTGAAGAGTGGTGACAAACGTCTACATCCGTGTAACCTGAGCCCCGTCTCCCTTTGTTTGTAATGTAACCTTTGATCCCTACGAAAATATTCGCCACGTTGGTGGAAGCGGTAAAGCACAAAAACCCGTGCACGAGACACGTCTACCATGGGCCGCCCTGACCGAAAGGAAAGCTGGGATTTGAACTCAGGACTCGGGCTTCCGAGACCGAGCTCTTAACCGCCCCCTGCCCTTCTCCTCGCCGGGCAGTTTGCACGGCAATACGAAGACCTCTGTTCCTCCGTGGCCACGTAACTGCCCCGTCATCTTCCCCGTGAGGCGACTCTGCCAGGCCACATCGCCTCACGCTGTGAGGAACGTGTCGTTTCTCTCTCTCCAGATAAGGAACCCACGCTGCAGAGCTGATGCAGTTTCCCCAGGCTCGCACGGCTGGCGGGTGGCAGCGCCACAGAGCGGCGCGCCCGGTGGCCTGAGGGGCGGCGGGGGGGGGGTGGCACAAAGCAACGCGCTGCGGCGGGTTGGGCCTGCCCCGTGACTGCGCCGATAGTGGAAGTGAGGCCACAGGGCTTCCGAGGGTGGAAGGCAGGCCCTTGTCCGTACAGAAGGTTCTAGAAAGTGTCCGCGGTCTTTTTTTTTTTAGCGTCGAGAAACACCCCCCAGCAGCGTGCGCTCGGCCGTGAGATCGAATGAGGAGAGCGCGGTCGAGTCTTCCTCGGGGAGGAGGAAGGCCGCGCGGCGTCTTGTTTGGGTTGAGCGGGTTGGCGGGGTGGTGTGCGATTGGTGGGAATGCAGGGGGTCGAGCCGGGGAAGGGGCCTGGGGCGGCCGGCGGGAGGCCTCTGGCGCCTCTGCTTGTGTGTGTGTGTGTGTGCGCGTGTGTGTGGAGAAGGGGGCACCGCCCATGGAAACGAGCAGCGGCTGTTCGTGGCGCCCCCGGCCCGCTCCGGCACAACGCTCTGCTTTTCACACGGTCTCAAGTCCCGCGTGTGTGGGGGCCGGTCCCCCTCCTTGGACGTCTGTGGCCTTGCCTTGCAGAAGGGCCCCGCTGGGAATTCGGGGCCTGGCTCTCGGCTCGAGGTGTCAGCCCTGGGTTCGCTGGGCGCCCGATCACTCTCTGGTGGGGGGCTGCCTGTGCCCTGGGGGGTGTCGAGGCCAGGAGCACCCCCAGCCGTTGCCCGAAGTCCCCCACGGGCGGGGGTGGGGCAGACCGCCCCCAGTTTCCTTGAGAAACATTGGCCACACCGGCTGGTTGGGGTCTTCGGTGGCCTTACTGTGGCCTTGCAGGGGTTAACTGTCCCAGCGCCGCCCCCAAATGTCCCTGCCCAACTGGCCTTTCCTGAATGCTGGCCCCTGTTCTTCTGGAATGGGGAGGGGCGGTGGGCCGGCTCTGAGAGGCAGGGGTCCCCGTCACCAGGGCCGCATGCACCCTGTGGCCCTCCTCCCCCCAGGGGCCCCGCTGGAGGGCACGTCCCCTGAGCCGGGGGTCAGCACCCACTCCGAACAGGGCCCGACGGTGAAGCTTGGCAGATCCGCGGGCCGCCGGGGCTCCGTGGAGCCAGACCGCTGCCGTCAGGGTCACCCTGCTCCAAAGCAGCCCTGCGAGCGGGCGTGTGTCGCCGGGTGCCAATAAAACCTTTTTTTTTTTCCCCCAAGATTTATTTTTATTCATTTCTCTCCCCTTTCCCCCCATGGTCTGCTGTCTGTGCCATTCGCGGTGTGTTCTTCTGCGTCCGCCTGCATTGTCCGGCGGTACTGGGAATCTGTCTCTTTTTGTTGCGCATCTTGCTGTGTCAGCTCTCCGTGTGTGCGGCGTCACTCCTGGGTGGGCTGCACTTTTCTTTCCGTGGGGCGGCTCACCTTATGGGGCGCACTCCTTGCACATGGAGCTCCCCCATGCGGGGGACACCCTGCGTGGCAGGGCACTCCTTGCGTGCATCAGCACTGCACATGGGCCAGCTCCAAATGGGCCACGGGGCCCTGGGCTTGAACCCTGGACCCTCCATATGGTAGACGGACGCCGCATCCATTGAGCCACGTCCGCTTCCCCCCGTAAAACTTCATTCACGAGAGCGGGCGCGGGCCCCGCTTGCCGGCCGCACCTCGGCGCTGCCTTGTGCCTGGCGTGTCCGGGTGGCTGTCAGGAACAGGGCCCCTGTGGGCCGGTCCCCACGAGGAGGGTCATTGCCCGGGGCCGCGGGGCCTCCCAGGACCCTCCCCGACGCGCTCGGACCTGGCCGAGGACGCCCGTGGGCTTCTGTTCTCGTGGCTCGCGTCTGTCCGCCTGCACCCTTGCGGGAGACTGGAGGCGGGAAAGCCAAGGTGGGCCGGGAACCCCCTTCGTCCAGGCGGCGGACGGTAGCGCCACGTCCCGGAGCCCCCGGAGCCCCGGAGCGTGGGGGAGGCTCGCGCCGTCGCGGTTTCCCCGCGGCCCTGGCTTCCACCTTGCCGACCCCCGAGTGCTGCTGTAGGACGCGTCCTGCGCGTGGCCTGGGCAGGCCGAGGGCAGGGTTCCCCGGGGCCTGTAGGGCCGTCCTCTCGGGGGGCCGGGGCGGGGGTGTGCTGGTCCCTGGGGTGGTGGCTGCTCGGCTCCCGTGGGGCAGGTCGACCCCTCTGCCCTCGCCTCTTATTTTTAAATTGACGTGAAATTCCCATAACCTAAAGCTAGCCGTTAAGAGCGTCCGGCCAGTGGCCTCTACAGCGTTCACAGTTGTACGGCCTCCACCTCTAGCTCTAGCTCTAGAACATTCTTGCCTCCCCAGAAGGAAACCCTGCCCGGTCAGCCGTCACTCCCCACTCCCTCTCCTCCAGCCCCCGGCAGCCACCACATTTTACCTGTTCTGGACGTTTCTTATAAGTGGAATCATACCCTACGTGGCCTCTGGCGCTTGGCTGCTCCCGCGCAGCCTGTTGTTGGGTTTCACCCCATCTCGTGGGCCAGCACTTCCCTCCTTTTCATGGCCAGATACCACGCTCTCGTCTGGATGGGCCGCGCTGGGCTCCTCCAGCTCCTCCGTCTGCGGATGGCCACGTGGGTCCTTACCCCTTTCTGGCTGTTGTGAATAATGCTGCTGTGAGCAGGTGTGGGCCTGCCTGCCTTTTTTTTTTTCTTTCTTAAAAGACTTTATATTGAGATAATTTCAAATTTACAGGATAGTTACGAAGATAATACAGGGAACTCATAATGTACCCTGTACTCGGATATCCAGCTCCAGCAGCTTTTAGTATTTTGCCACATTGGTTGTATCATTTTATTCTACTCACCTACCTGCCTGTTTCCATCCACCACCTCTCTTTTTTTTTTTTTAAAGATTTTTTATTTGTTTCTCTCCCCTTCCCATCCCCCAGTTGCCTGCTCCCTGTGTGTTCTTGTGTGACCACTTCTGCCCGTATCAGCGGCACTCGGGAATCTGTGTTTCTTTTGTTATGTCATCTTGTTGTGTCAGCTCTCCGTGTGTGCGGTGCCATTCCTGGGCAGGCTGCACTTTCTTTCGCGCTGGGCGGCTCTCCTTATGGGTGCTCTCCTTGTGCGTGGGGCTCCCCTACGCGGGGGACACCCCTGCGTGGCAGGGCACTCCTTGCGCGCATCAGCACTGCACATGGGCCAGCTGCACACGGGTCAAGGAGGCCCTGGGTTTGAACCATGGACCTCCCGTGTGGTAGATGGACACCCTAACCACTGAGCCAAGTCCATTTCCCTCCCTCTTTCTCCTTCCTTCCTCCCTTCCTCTTTCTTCATCCTCTCCATCTTCCTCTCCATTTCTCTGTGCCCCCGCCCATCCACCCCACCCATATCCATCCGCCCTTTTGTGTGTCTGTTTACTCAACCTGTTTCCTAAACATTTGTGGGAAGTTGTGGGCATCCTGCTCCCTGAGCGCTTCCTGAACGCTGCAGCTACGCTTCCTAGGAGCGAGGCTGCCTGCTCTGCGTGGGCGCTGCGGGCTCTTCCCCGCCAGGTCGCGGAGGGAGGGCGGTGGCCGGGCCGCCTCCCCGGGAAGAGCACCGAGCGAGCCCACGGGCGCTCAGGGATGCGCCTTCCCCGGCTTCTGGGGCTCCGCGCACGGCCCGCCTGCACGCCCCCGCCTGCACGCCCCCGCCTGCACGCCCCCGCCCCGCAGCCTGGGCTCGGCCCCACCCCCCGCTCCCCGAAGTCACCGTCTCTAAGCCAGCCGGAGCTCGCCCGCCTGCCGCGCCCGGTGCCCTTCGCTCCCGGCCCTGCTGGCCAGCCTTGGGCACCCCGGAAAAGGGTGACGCGGGCCAGACCGTCTCATCCGGGGCTGCAGAAGGCCCCGTGTGCCTAGTTAGCGAGTCCTGCTCAGGCTCGCCACGATGCGCGTGGCCCAGCGTGCCATGTGTCCAGGAGGCAAGGAGCGCTCCCCACCACCCGCACCCCCAGGTTCCCTCCCCGGAGGTAGCCTGCCCCCTTCCGGGGTTTTCTGCACGCACGCCCTGTGTGTTTTCTTTTTCGGTGAGCCTGGATACCCACGTGAAGAAGTTTCCTCCGCGCTCTTCTGTGCCGTCTTTTATTTTAGCACGCTGGCTGCAGTTCGCCGTGGGCCCTGGCTTCCTCGCTCCCGGAGCGCTTGGCGGAAGGTCTTTTGTCTGGATGCGCCATCGTTTGTTTAGCAAGTCTGATATCACTGGGACTTGGGGTTCCCACTCGGGGATTTTTTTTGGCTGGTAACTGCAAGGTTTCAGCGGATATCCTTGCACGAGTCTTTATGCGGGTGGCTGAGTACAGCGAGGACATTTTTAGGTGCGGGGTTGTAGAGGGTAGGTGTGCCTGTTTTTTTTAAATAGGTGTGATTTTAACTTTTTCTCCCCACGTATAATCTGCTCATTATCATTATTAGCCAAAGTTTTCCAGATATTAAGTGTTTTTGCTCATTCTGAATTGCCAAAGAAAAGCCACCGAGCTGAGTTTTCACTTTCAGTAGAGCACGATGCGAAAGGAGACTGGTTTCGGCTGCAAGCTGTGAGCTCACCCAGCAGCGGACGATAGCTGCTGCTCAGTGTTGTTGCAGGGCAGTCGATAATGCGGGCGCTGGACCACTGCGCTCCATCCGCTCCCCTGCGCTCCATCCGCTCCCCGGGGAGCCCTGGTATTTTTGTGTGTGTGTTTGTTTTTAGGAGGCAGGTGCTCAATGAGCTCCACCTGCTCCAGCATTAGTTTTAAAAGTTTCACCCTCGTCCCTCAAAGAAACCCACACCCTTTAGCAGTGACCCCAGCCCCTGGAAACCAGGGCACTACTTCCTGTCCATAGGGATTTGCCGCTTGTGAATCTTTCGTCTTGGTGGAATGACATGACGGGGTCTTTTGTGCTCGGCATCGTGTTTTAGTTTTTTTTAAAGATTTATTTATTTCTTGTCCCCCCCCCATTGTTTGGGCTCTCTGTTTGCTCTCTGTGTCCATTTGCCATGCGTTCTTCTGTGCCTGCTTGTCTTCTCTTTAGGTGGCACCAGGAACTGATCCTGGGACCTTCCTGAATGGGAGAGAGGTGCTCAATCTCTCTCTCTTTTTTTTTTAAAGATTCATTTATTTATTTATTTCTCTCCCCTTTTCCCCCACCCCGGTTGTCTGTTCTCTGTGTCTTTTTGCTGCGTCTTCTTTGTCTGCTTCTTCTGTTATTGTCAGCGGCACGGAAATCTGTTTCTTTCTGTTGCGTCATCTTGCTGTGTCAGCTCTCCGTGTGTGCGGCACTGTTCCTGGGCAGGCTGCACTTTCTTTCCCGCTGGGCGGCTCTCCTTACGGGATGCACTCCTTGCGCGTGGGGCTCCCCTACGTGGGGGACACCCCTGCATGGCACAGCACTCCTTGCGTGCATCAGCACTGCGCATGGCCCAGCTCCACACGGGGCAAGGAGGCCCGGGGTTTGAACTGCGGACCTCCCATGTGGTAGACGGATGCCCTAACCACTGGGCCAAGTCCGCCGCCCACTCAATCTCTTGTGCCACCTCAGCTCCCTAGTCTGCGTCTCTGATTGTCTCTTCTCTGTGTCTCTTTTTGTTGCGTCATTTTGTTGTGCCAGCTCTTCTGTGCAGACTGGCGCTCCACGTGGGCCAGCTCGCCATGCAGCCCAGCTCACCGCACAGGCCAGCTCGCCTTCACCAGGGGCCCCAGGAACTGAACCCTGCACCTCCTCTATGGTAGACGGGAGCCCAACTGCTTGAACCACATGCACCTCCCAAGATTTCTTTTATTTATTTGTCCCCCTCCCCCTTGTTGTTTGTCCTTGTTGTCTGCTTTGTGTTTATTCGTCTGCTCATCTTTTTAAGAGGTCTCAGGAACTGAACCTGGGACTTCCCATGTGGAGAGAGGCGCTCAATCACCTGAGCCACCTCAGCTCCCTGCTTGCTCTGTCTCATTCTTTCCTCTTTGCGTCTCCTTGTTACATCACCTTCCTGCACCAGCTCGCTGTGCCTGCCCGTCGCCATCTTGCTCCTCTTCTCCAGGAGGCACCGGGAGCCGAACCCGGGACCTCCCAGGTGGCAGGCGGGAGCCCAGTTGCTCCAGCCACACCCACTTCCCTGGTCTCCTGTCCCCGAGGCTTGTCCGGGAGCAGCATGAATCCGAGCTTCCTTTCCTTTCTCTCCTGAGTCGCCTTCAAGCATGTGGCTGTTTGTTGGCCTCGGGGGGCCTCGGGTGAGCCTCCCGCCCCTGGGTGACTGTGCACCCTGTGAACCCGGGTGGCCACGCCTGCCCTCCCCTCCCTGCCGTGGCTCCCTCGCCCCATCTTGCCGGGGTGCGCGGTGCGCCGTGCACCCCCTGGATCTGCGTGCTGAGTAGGCGGGAAGGCCGGGACAGGGTGCTGGTGGGCCCTCGACCCCCGGTACCCCCTCTCGGTCCGTGACTGCAGCTGTGGGTCAGACCTGCTTTCCTGGGGGCGATGGGAAGGGCCGTCGCTGCCATCAGACACTCAGGCTTGTGGTGGGGAAGGACCTGGAGCCCCCAGCAGAGGACCCTGGCCTTGGCCCTCCCCTCGGCCCCGTGTGCTGTTGGCACGTGAAGAGGTGCTCACCTTGGGGCACCGCCTGCTTGCCGTGAACCCCGGGAGGAGGGAAGGCTCTGGCGTTGGCTGCGGGGCACGGGCTCCTGACCAGGGCGGCCCTGCCTCCCCTCGGCCGTGTCTGGAGGCCTCTGGTTGTCCCCACTGGGGGGGGGGGCGCCCCTGGCGTCGAGCGGGGAGCCCAGGGGGGCTCAGGACGGCCCCACCCCAGGGATCGACTGGGCCCCGATGTCAGCAGGGCCAGGGCTGGGCAAACCTGCCCTCGGCACCCCTGGGGGCAAAAGGGGCTGGGGCCCTCGGTGGCTGTCGGTGCGGCTTCCAGGGGCTGTGGCCCATGACGTCGCGCTCTTGGGATGCGGCTCGGGCAGCAGATGCCCCCGGGCTCCTGCCGAGTCCACGTCTCGGGGCGGGTTGGCTGGTGGTGTGGGCCAGCAGGTCCACAGAGTGAGGGGTCGGGGCCGAGGAGTGGGGGAGAGGCAGGGGCTGACGGGTCAGGCGCCGTCCTGGGCGATGCGGTCGGGCCAGGGCCTCCGAAAGTCCATGTGGGTCGGGGTCTGTGTCTCCTTGAGGTTCCCAGAGCAGGCTCCCCCTACTGCACAGCTGTCACTGCTTGGGGCGGGGGCTCCCGGGCACTGTCCGGTGTCGGGCGGCCTCCTTGGCCATCCCCCCCACTCGATGCCAAGAGCGCCCCCCGCCCTCAAGCAGTGGCAACTGAAAAGTGTCTAGACACAGCTGCGAATTTCCAGACACAGCCTGCTGCCGAGACCCGGTGATGTGTGTTAACTGTAGGCAATGCTGCAGAAAGCAAAGTACGAGGAACCCCCACCCCGAAGCCCTGAGCTTCCAGGGGTCCTGGGGACGGCCAAGAGTGTGGGCGTCCTGACGGGAGGGTGTGGGGGCGGGCTGGGCCTCGTCGTCCCCTAGTCCAGCGCAGGGGGCGGGCACCTGCCCCTTCCCTGCGGGCGATATTCCCCGGGCCCGGCCGCCGCGGCGCCCGACGGCGGCCCTGGGAGCGCGGTGAGCAAGCGCCCCCCTCGGCTCTCCCCCCAGATGGAGGATGGCCACACCCTGTTCGACTACGACGTCCGCCTCAACGACACCATCCAGCTCCTGGTGCGGCAGAGCCTGGCGCTGCCCCCCGGCGGCAAGGAGCGGGACTCGGAGCTCTCGGACACCGACTCGGGCTGCTGCCTGGGCCCCAGCGAGTCCGACAAGTCCTCCAACAGCGGCGAGGCGGCGCTGGAGGCCGATGCCAAGGCCGGCCTGGCGGACGAGGACGCCTGGGACGAGACGGAGCTGGGGCTGTACAAGGTGAGGCCGTAAGTGACCGGCCCCTCAGTGGCTTTGTGGCCCCGTGGCCGGTGGCCTCCGTCCCGTGGGAAAAGTGCCAGCGGTTCGTTTCGGGAAGGTTCCTTGGAGCAAACAGTACTCCAGGGAGTCCTTTTGGTTTTTTGAGGCCGTTTTAAAGCAACTCGTGGGTGGTATTTAGTCTGACCGCCACCTCCTCTCTCCAATTCTGGAACGTTCCATCTCCCATAAGAAGCCTGTCCGCGGTCCCTCTCATCCCCCTCCCCGAGCCCCCGGCAGCCACTCCTGTCCTCTCCTCTGTCTCTCAGGGGTTAGACTCCTCCGGGCCTTTCGGTTACGTGGACTCCTGCAGCACGTGGCCCTTCGCCTCTGCGCGCCCTGCTTGGCTCCCGCTCCCAGGGTGCGTCCCTGGCGTAGTGGGAACCAGAACCCCCACTCCTTCCCAGGGCCGCATAACATTCCGCTGCCCGGATGGGCCGCATTTCCTTTCTCCTTCGCCAGCCGACGGGCATTGGTGTGCCTTCTGCCCTCCGGCGCGCGTGATGCACGTGCGTTCGTGGACCCGCTCCTGTTGGCCTTTCCGGGGGTCTCCTGGAAAGCTGGAAAGCAGAGTTCCACGTTGGGGCCCGGCCTGCAGGTGGCTCCTTTGGCCTTTGCAGCGGCTGTAACATTTTGGAAGTCGCTGTCACTGCCGAGGAATCAGGGTGTATCACGGTTTCCAGCCTCTTTGGAAACCCGGAGAGCTCCGGCCTCCCGCGCAGCAGCCGTGGCGGGGCCGAGGGGCCCTGCTCCACGCAGGTGACAGGCCTCTTCTCCGCCCCCCTTGGTCGTCCTCGGCTCAGAGGCGGCGGCTCACAGGGAACAGTTCCGGGGACCCTTGGGAGCGTCAGGCGGCGTTTTCCGTCGTGGTGACTGGAGGGCGGAGGAGGGCCAGCTCGGTTTCCTTATTTCGGTTCTAGAGGCCAGAAATCCAAAATCCCGGGGTCGGCAGGCCACGCTGCCTCGGAAGCTTCTGGAAGAGCCCCTTCCTTCCTTGCCTCTGCCGGCTTCGGGTGGCCGCCGCCCTCCTCGGCGTTGCGTGGCCTGTAGGCCCTTCCCTCCGCCCCTCGCCCTTCCCGGGTGCATCTTCTGCGGCTTTCGTGTGTCTCCCCTCTTCTTCCAGGGACACGAGTCACTAGACTCAGGGCCACCCTCCTCCGGTGGGACCCGATCCTAAATAATCCCACCTGCAACAAACTCTAGTTCCAAAGAAGGTCAGGTTCTGCGGCGCTGGCGGGGTAAGGCTCCAGCATGTCGTTTTCGGGGGGCACAGTTCAGCTCCCGAGAGGGCGGCTGCTCCTGGCATCGAGTGGCGGGGCCAGGGGAGCCGTCGACGGTCCTACAGCGCGCAGGCCGACCCCGCCATCCCAGGCGCCGTCGCCCCGGGGCGCCTTGGAGCTTGCGTCCCCGTGCCCCCAAGGCCCCCTCGCCCACAGCGGCCCCGTCCCGAGTGGGGACGCAAGCGCTTTCTCGTCCCTCGCAGGTCAACGAGTACGTGGACGCCCGGGACACGAACATGGGCGCCTGGTTCGAGGCGCAGGTGGTCCGGGTGACGAGGAGGGGGCCCCCCCGCGACGAGCCCGGCAGCTCCAGCTCCAGCCCCACCCTGGACGAGGACGTCATGTACCACGTGAAATATGACGAGTGAGTGTCGCTGGGGGCGGTGGGGGGTCGCTGGGCGGGCGCTGCTGGCCGCGCGGGTTCGGGCCCGGAGTCTGGCGCCATCTTGGGGCCAGTGTCGGCCTCCGGGGGCCCCATCCCTTGCCCCTCCGGGCAGCACCCGGGGCCACCCCCCACCCCCAGATGAGCACCGCGGCGGCCCAGAGCTGGAGGAGAGCTCTGCGCCGGTTCCTTGCCATCCAGCCGGAACCCCGGCCCCCCCACCCCATTTTGTTTTATTCGTCCCCCTTGTCATCTTGTGAGCCGTCCTGTGGGTTTCTTGTCTCTCTCCCCGGCTGGAACGGCTCCATTCCCTGTGCTAGGTCTTTATTCTTTATTGGGTGCCTCCTGGGTGCCATCCCCATGCCGAGAAGGCACGGAGGGGTACATCTGCCCCTCCAGCTGAGCCCTGACATGCAGGAAGCTTAGCTCTTTAAAAAATGTATCAGTGGGAGCAGATGTAGCTGGAGTGGTTGAGTGCCTGCTTCTCATATACGAGGTCCTGGGTTCGATCCCAGGTGCCGCCTAAAAACAAATCAAGCCAATGACAAAAACAAACCAGTGAAAGAGTGAAAAAACCAACTCTAGTTGGGGAGCAGATGTAGCTCAGTGGTTGAGCGCCTGCTTCCCACGTATAAGGTCCCGAGTTCAATTCCCAGTACCACCTAAAAAAGAAATAATAAAAAAAAACACAACTGGCCTGATCAGAGGAGAGACTTTTTCTGATCGCAAGATTCGTTTAGCTCCTCTTGGTTGGTGGTTGACAAACTTAGAGCTTGTCGGTCAAGTCCAGCCGATGGTCCATTTTTGTAACTAAAGCTTTCCTGGGACCTGCTCATCAATGCGTTGCTTATGGCTGCGTTTTTGCTGACGGGGGCAGAGTCTCCAGTAGTTGCGACAGAGCCCTTCCTGCTCACAAAGCTCAAAATATTTCCTGCCTGGCCTTCTACGGCAAAAGTTTGACGAGCCCTGATTCTGGCAGGTTCCTAGGGAAAATAACTTATTTTGATTAATACCAGCTAATCAAAGAAGAGACTTGGGGTTGCCCTCTCCCATTTGAGGTTCAGCTTTGTGGCTGGCAGAATGCATTTCTTTAGCCCTTGCTACCTTCTGCCATGTTGGCGGTGGAGTGGGGCTGGTGGAATAGCCCTGTGGGCCTAGAATAACTCCTGTTGGGTTCTAACATCAGGGGCAGCGTATTGGCCTAAATTCTTTCATACCCGTCTACCAGAAAAGCATTTAGAAGTGCCTTTCAGCGCACACGTGTTGAGAAAAGTCAAAACCTCTTTTCTCCCCAAATTTCATCCCATAATTGGGAGTGCATCTTCCCTCCCTGTGTATTCTTTTTGTTCTATTTTTTCTTTTTTTAAAATCCTTTTTATTTTCCTTTCTTACGTGTGTCTTGATGGGGACGAGGTGTGTTTACTGTTGGGACAGCCCTCCCAATCTGGGTGTCGTGTGTGGCCCTGGGGGGACGTAGTCTTGCTTTTTGGCAAGGAGGCAGCGGGGATCGAACCCGGGACCTCGTACATGGGAGGCAGGCACTCAACCACCGAGCCACATTCGCTCCCAGGAAATAGTTTTAACGACCCCCCCCCGTGGGGCCCGACGATAACGGGACGGCATGGCGTTTTCCTCCAAGCTACCCGGAGAACGGCGTGGTCCAGATGAGCCCCAGGGACGTCCGAGCGCGCGCCCGCACCATCCTCCCATGGCAGGAGCTGGCCGTGGGCCAGGTGGTCATGCTCAACTACAATCCCGACAACCCCAAGGAGCGGGGCTTCTGGTACGACGCCGAGATCCTGCGCAAGCGGGAGACCAGGACCGCGCGGGAGCTCTATGCCAACGTCATGCTGGGGTGAGTGTGCCGCGCCGGGCCCCGGTCCCTGGTGGCGGCCTTCTTGCCCCCACACCGGCTCACCACCCCCCACTCTCTGCGATGGTGGACGCTAGTGGCTCTGGAAACCAAGTCCAAGCCTCCCCGGGTTTCCCGCCTCCTCCTCCCTCTCTCTGTGCTGTTTTAATTTTGCCAGGTAGGCAGTGCACCCAAGTGGGTCCAGATTCAGGGTGCGCCAAAGTCTCTGCACTGAGCGGTGGCCCTTCTTCCCCGTGCCACGTCCCCCGGTTCCTCTTTATGGAGGCGCCGCTCTCGCCAGGCTCCTTCTGCGTATGCTCCTGCACAGACAAGCGCACGTTTACAGACTCGTAAATAAACGAAACGCGCATAGGGCTCCTGCCAACTGCAGCCCACAGGCCACGTCCAGTCTGCCCCCTGTGTTGGTAAAATAAAGTCTTATTGTAACCCGGCCCTGCATATGGTGCATATTATCTGTGGCTGCTTTGGGACTGCAAAGGCAGGGTTGAATGGTTGCAACCGCAACCACATGGCCTGTTACTGTTACTTACTATCTGTCCCTTGGCAGAAAATGCTTGCTAAAATCCTGGTCTACTTGGTTTTTTTTTTTTTTTTAAAGATTTATTTATTTATTTAATTTCCCCCCTCCCCTGGTTGTCTGTTCTCGGTGTCTATTTGCTGCGTCTTGTTTCTTTGTCCGCTTCTGTTGTCGTCAGCGGCTCGGGAAGTGTGGGCGGCGCCATTCCTGGGCAGGCTGCTCTTTCTTTTCATGCTGGGCAGCTCTCCTCACGGGCGCACTCCTTGCGCGTGGGGCTCCCCCACGCGGGGGACACCCTTGCGTGGCAGGGCACTCCTTGCGCGCATCAGCACTGCGCATGGCCAGCTCCACACAGGTCAAGGAGGCCTGGGGCTTGAACCGCGGACCTCCCATATGGTAGACGGACGCCCTAACCACTGGGCCAAAGTCCGTTTCCCTACTTGGTTTTTGATTTAACCGCTTATCTGTGAGATTGATCCACATCAGTATCTTTTTTTTTATATATATTTTAAAGTTCCTTTTCTGGCACTTTTTATTTTCAAGATTTATTTATTTATTTATTTATTTATCTCCCCTCCCCCCCACACCCCCGTTATCTGTTCTCTGTGTCTATTTGCTGCGTCGTCTTTGTCCGCTTCTGTTGTCAGCGGCAGGGGAATCTGTGTTTCTTTTTGTTGCATCATCTTGTTGTGTCAGCTCTCCGTGTGTGCAGTGCCGTTCCTGGGCAGGCTGCACTTTCTTTTGCGCTGGGCGGCTCTCCTTACGGGGTGCACTCCTTGCGCGTGGGGCTCCCCTACGTGGGGACACCCCTGGGTGGCGCGGCACTCCTTGCGTGGATCAGCACTGCGCATGGGCCAGCTCCACACGGGTCAGGAGGCCTGGGGTTTGAACCGCGGACCTCCCATGTGGTAGACGGACGCCCTAACCACTGGGCCACGTCCACCACCCACATCAGTATCTTAACAAGCTTCCATGGTATCCTTCCTCCCTCACTTTAGCAAGTGGCCCTTCACTTTTTTTTTTTTTTTGCATGTGTTAAACGTAGTGTCAGAATTGGGACTATTGATAAATAATTTATGTATCACACAATGTCATCTGAAGTACAATGACTGACGTATTTCAGTAAATGAATATGGATGTGCAGCCATTGCCACGATATAGTTTGTTTTTGGTGTGAGTTTTTAAATTTCCTTATGGTTGTGGTAAAACACGTGTAACATAAAATCATTTTAACCATTTGAAGTGGACAATTCTCTGATATAAACTACACTGACAGGTCTGGAATTTTCCCGCCATCTATTTCCAGACTTTTCATCATCCCAAACCCACACTCCTCGTCCCCGAGCAGTAACCCCAGTCCCCCCATCCCACCCCGGTAGCCTTCTGCTTTCTGTCTCTATGCCTTTGCTTATCTGCAGTATTTCACGTAGGGGAAAACCATACATGTTTGTCCTTTATTGTGTCTGGCGTCTTTCACTCAACACGACGTCTTCACGTCCGTCCACGTTGCAGTGTGGACCAGGCCTTCATTTCTTTTTTACGGCTGAATAATATTCCATGTCTGGGTGGACACACTTCGTTCCTCCATGGCCTGTCAGTGGACGCTTGGTTGACTTCCAGCCCTTAGGCTCTTGTGAATCAGGCTGCAGTGAACATTGGAGTACACGTGTCTGTCCGAGCCCCTGCTTTCAAGTCTTTGGGGTCTATCCCTGGGAGGGGAATTGCCAGGTCATATGGGAATTCAATGTTTTAATTTTCTAAGGAACCGCCAAACTTTCCCACAGCAGCCACTCCATTTTACATTCCCACCGGCAGTGTACAAGAGCCCCCATTCTTCTCCTCCTCGCCAACACGCGCTCTTCTCAGTTCTCTTTGTAACGACAGCCATCCTAGAGGGTGTGGAATGGCATCTCATTGTAGTTTTAATTTGCCTGTCTCTAATGGCTAATGAGTTGTGTTTGTTTTCATATACCCGTTGGCCATTTGAATATCATCTTTGGATAAACCGTAATCCTGGTTTGTTTGTTTTTAAAGATCTATGTATTTACTCCCCTCCCCCTCATTCTCGCTGTTTATTCATCTTCTTTTAGGAGGCAACGGGAACCAAACCCAGGATGTCCCGTGTGGGAGGGAGGCACCCGATCGCTTGAGCCACACTTGCTCCCTGCTTGTTTTGTCTCTTGTCGCATCTCCTTGTTGCATCTCTCGCCACACCAGCCCTTCACATCAGCTCGCTGTCTTGCTCGTCTTCAGGAGGCACCCAACTGCTTGAGCCACATCCACTCCCTCCTGTAATCCCATTTGAAAAGACTTCTAGCTCCACATAAAGTTCCTCACTCCCTCCTCCAGCCTCTGCAACCGCTGTTCTGTCTGGTGTTGCCTCTTGTAGAAATTTCACCAATGTTCATAACATACTCTGTGTCTTCCACTGCGTATGCTTTCTGGAGTCTATCCCGGGTGTCGCCTGCCCTGGTGGTGGGATCCTCTGTCAGACAGTCCTGTTCCACAGTCGTCTTGGAAGTTCAGATTGGAACAGCCCGTGTGGCTTTTGGTGTTTCCCTCTCGTGAGCCTGCTTTCGCCCTGTCACACGTGAAACATATTCCTCTCAGCATCTTCGCTGTGAACACTGCAGCTCACGGGATGAACGCCCGGCCCCCCGCCCCCAGCGGCGCCCCAGCCTCCCTGTCACCGGCTCAGCCACGGTCATCCAGACTCCTCATCCTCTGGATGCATCCCTCCCCGCTCTGCACCTTCCACCACCCCCACACTTGTCCTTCAGCTCGGCCATTGTTCTCTGGACTTTGCTCTGCCTGGGAATGGGCACCACGCGCTCCCTTTGCAGGCTCCTGGCGCCTTGACTTTTTCTGCCCAGGCGGTGTTCTGGATTTTGCCGCCTGCCGGCGGGCTCCTTTCTATGACAAAGGGTGTTGGGCTGTGGGGGGGGCCACAGCTTCTGGGCCCGTTGGAGCCCCAGAGGCGCAGAAGCCCCACGGTTCCCGTGCTGGGTTGTTTCATCGCGTGCGCGTTAGTTACTTCCTGAGCAGTGTAGACGTGACGTATAGGGGAGGTACCGCACGCTGAGGCCAGTTCTAGGCATGAGGTGAGAGTGGGCTCTCTGCCTTGCATGGTGGGCACTCGGGGCTGCGTAATCTTCTGTCCCAGGCCACTCGGGAGCAGACAAATAAATACCATAGCACACCGCCAGGTGCTACGGGTGCTGAGGAGAAAACCAAAGCTGGGGAGCAGGAGAGGGTGCTGGGGTGCAGGGTGGGAGGTGACATTAGAACAGAGTGCCAAAGGAGCAGGGAGGGCGCAGCACACGGATATCTGGGCGACAGTGCGCAGGCAGCGGGCACGTGCAAAGGCCCTGCGGCAGGGCTGCTCCTGGAACGTTTGTGGCAGGGCAAGGAGGCCGGGGGTTGGCGTGGAGGGAGGAGAGGAAGAGGCTACCGGAGCTGCCTGGGAGTTCTTGGGGCGTGGCCAGGACGGGTAAGGAACTGGGTTTATTCTCTATGGCAGTCCGCCCCTGGAGGGTTGCAGTTTGACCTAGTTCTAGAAATCATCCCTCCAGCTGCCTGGCAGATTCGGACTGTGGGGGGCAGCAGAGAGACCGCGAGAAAGCGGCGGTGGCCTGATCCTCCCTGGTTCATGGGCGAGGACGCTGAGTCCAGGGCCCTGTCCCCGTGCCAGCGACAGTCTGACTGAGAAGGCGTGGCTGTGGCTGGAGCCCAGACGCTGAAGCTGAGCAGCCAGGCTGCAAATCTCCCCGCAGGCTGTGTGACCTTGCACAGGCGACTTAACCTCTCTCTTCCTCGGCCTCCATAATTTTGAAGTGAGAACGAGCTGGGTCCCTGCCGCCGCCTCCTAAGCACCCGACCGCCTCTGCAAAGAGCTGGCGGAAGGGGCCGCGGGGCCTGGCTCGCTCTCCTGTTCTCCAGAGGCAGCCCAGGCCCCGTCTCACCTGGCTCAGGTGCCCCCTGCCCTCTGCAGCACCTGTTCTGCAGGGTCTCCCTGGAGCACCAGGGACGTGTGCTGGCTCTGGCCCAGCCGCCACGTGCCCAGCGGGTTAAACCGTGGGCGCTTGGCCGCCAGCGGGGGAGTTGGGCATCCGGTACGTGCACCAGGCCTCCTCCTCCTTGTCGGCCATGCTGCCCCCCCAACGGCTTCTCTCCCACCCGCGCAACGCCCGGTAGTTTGGCCAGGAGTGGCTTTTTGGGGAAGATTTATTCATTCCTTCGCCTTGCCGCTTGTGCTCGTCATCTGCTCCCTGTGTCCATTCTGTGCCCGCTGGTCTCTCTTCTCTTTAGGAGGCACCGGGAACTGATCCTGGGGCCTCCCCACACAGGGGAGAGGAGCTCAACCGCTTGAGCCGCCTCGGCTTGCTTGTTTGTTGTGACTCTCATAGTCTTTCCTGTGTCTCTGGTTGCGTCAGCTCTCCTCGTGGGTGAGCTCGCCTTCACCAGGAGGCCCCGGGAGCCAAACTCAGTCGCTTGAGCCACATCCGCTTCCCTGTCCGGGCAGCCCGGGGCTTTGACTAGGCCACACAGCGGCCTCCACCCCAGGCCTTCCAGCCGCTGCTTCTGTGGGGAGAGATGAGCTTGGGAGTCACAAAGGAAGGGGCAGGGGGTGGGGACGGGGAGAAGGGGCTTTGCAGGCGTCTCTGGGTTCCAGTCCCACCCCGGCTAACTAGCCGTGCCCTTTGGCCTGTTGCTTAGTCTCTCTCGGCCTCAGTCTCCCCCGGCCTCAGTCTCCCCATCTGGGAAACGGAGACCTCCCCCGCAAGGAGCGGGACGGCGGTCGGGAGCACTGCGTTCGGACTCAGATGCCAGCTTGCCGTTGACCTTGTGAATGACCGGGGAGGATGCCCTTGTCTGCAGAAAGGGGCAGGAACGGCGCCCACCCCGAAAGCCGGGGTGCGCCGAGCTGACGGACGGAACGGGCGTGGCCTGGCGCTGGCAGGGTGAGGCTCCGTAGACCCCTGCGCTGGGGCCAGTGGTGTCAGCAAAAGGCGCCAGGGGTCGCCTCCACCCTGCCGGCCCCGGGGGTGGATGTGACAACCCCGTGAAGCGCCTGGCTTCTAGACGCTGTGCTCCTAGGAGCTGCCCCTTGTCAACTCAGGAAGGAGAGGGGAGGAGTCCCCTGGGCAACCCAGGGAGGCCCCGAGCTGGACGTCTGGCAGTGCCGTGCCCCCGGCCCCGCAGGGACGTCCACGCTGGACTCGTGGGCCCTGAAGCCCAGGGCAGAGGAGATGCCTGGTCACAGCCTGCCACAGCCACCCGCATCCCTCCGTATCAGACCCCAGAGAGGGTGTCACATCTCCAGGGACAGGCGCGCGTGGCCTCTTCTCTCCTCGGACAACTCAGGTGATTAGAAAGTGCTTCCGGCGACTAAGCCAAAACCTTTCTCCCTGCCCCGCGGTTTCCCAGACTTCTCACGCTTGCACACCGTCTTGGTGGTTTTTGCCGAATCTCTGTTCCCTGTGTTCTATTAATGTTTTTTTTTAAATCAACCAACTTTTCCCAACTTAAACCAATAGAAAAAGCTTGATGAAATTATGACCAAAAAACAACTTTATCTACAAAAACAGGCAGAGTATGGCCCTCGATACTCTAAATACATAGGCCGTGGCCCGGCAAAGTGCTGGTAACGCTGTCGCTTAGCCCCGGAAAAACTGCACATCTGTGTAGTCTAAACGTAAAAAGGATAGAAATACTTCTTGAGCCAGGGTCCTCGCTAAGAAGTCGCCTTTTCTGGGGTGCTGCTGAGTGAGGAAACGGCTGACAGCGGGAGCTGGTTGGTGACCGCCCTTTGGCCCTGTGCCCCCTCCACCACTGGAGAGAATTCTTCCCCACCTCCCCTTCATGCCAGGAAGCAGCACGGGGGCTTTGGGCGTGTCCTCGGGTCAATCGTGGTGGTGATCTGGCTGCCCCGCAAACGTGCTGCACAATGGCCGCTGGCCCGCGTGAAAGGGGCAGGTTGTAGAGCTGTAAGTTGCCGCGCGGTCGAGCTGCTTACAAAGACCACAAAGCGGTGACTGAGACCCGGAGATGCCAGCCTCACTTGGGAGCTCACGAACCCAAAGGCAGACCCGGGACAGCCCCTCGTCCTCCGTCCCATCCCGTGGCGTTGCCGGCGCTGGGCCTTCCGAGGAAGCGCTTTGCAGCATGATGGTCACTGGCTTCCAGGACAGTGATTCACGCAGAGCGTTTCCAAACGTGTCTCACACTGACTTGCCTTTTTTTTTTTTTTTTTTAAAGATTTATTTATTTTAATTCCCCCCCTCCCCTGGTTGTCTGTTCTCTGTGTCTATTTGCTGCGTCTTGTTTCTTTGTCCGCTTCTGTTGTCGTCAGCGGCACGGGAAGTGTGGGCGGCGCCATTCCTGGACAGGCTGTACTTTCTTTCGTGCTGGGCGGCTCTCCTTACGGGGCGCACTCCTTGCACATGGGGTTCCCCTACTCACGGGACACTCCTGCGTGGCAGGGCACTCCTTGCGCACATCAGCGCCGCGCATGGGCCAGCTCCACACGGGTCAAGGAGGCCCGGGGTTTGAACCGCGGACCTCCCATGTGGTAGACGGACGCCCTAACCGCTGGGCCAAGTCCGTTTCCCCTGACTTACTTTTTCCAAAGCACGCGCGGGGCATGGGTGAGACAGCCTGCTTGCCGAAGCCCGGGCGCGGGGCACAGGGCGCGGGAAGCAGCCTTAACCTGGGCTGGGGAGAGGGGGTCAGATCCCCGCCCCTTGCCCGCTGCGAGGCGCAGCCGCCCTCTCCCTCGCCAGCCCCACGGGAGGTGGTGGGGGTCCAGGAAGATCGTGGGAGGGGCCCCGAGCCGCGTTACCCGTGGGCTCTCGCCAGATGGCGGCCCTCGTTAGCGTCATTGGTTCTTTTTGGCTGAGTCGGGCATTGCCCAAGATGCTGTGCGCTGAGGAGGGGTTGGCCGTGGTCCCTCTGGCGGGAGTCCGCCAGCCGGGTGAGGGTGACACCAGGCGCGGCCGCCGTGGCGGCGGGGCCCCTGTCTGGCCGGGGAAGCTCAGCCGGGCGGCAGCGTCCCAGATCGCTGCCAGCACCCACTGCGCCGACTTGTCACTGCAGACCCTCTGTGTCGGCTCATCCGCCGTGAACTGCTGTGAGTTCATTCTCTCGTTCGTTTTAACTCCTCTGTCCTGCCGCCGTTCTCGGTTACCGTGCACTTGTAGGAAACCGGGCGAGGGAGTCCTCGTGCCCTTTATCCTCCAAAGGGTAAGTCTTGCAACAGGATGGTCAGTGTCACACCCAGGCGCTTGACATAAGATATGGAGCCTTTCCCTCCCCTCGAGGATCCACCCTCGTGCCCTCTTGTAGCCATGCCCGCCCTCTGCACCCCCTGCCTCGGACTCCGGGCCACCCCTCATCTCTTCTCTGTCTGTGCAACTTGGTCATTTCACCAACATCCTGTATACGGGGCCCTACAGCCTGTGATCTTTTGAGATCAGCCTTCTTGTCGGCATACCTTCCCAGAAAGTCACCCGAGGGTATTGGTGGTCGAGTCTTTATTTTTTATTTATTTACTTTTTAAAAAAGACTTGTTTTATTTATTTTTCTCATCTTTACCCCCTCTTGTCTGCTCTTTGTGTCCATTCGCTGGGTGTTCTTCTGTGTCTCCTTGCGTTCTTGTCACGCAGGACCAGGAATCTGTTGCTTTTTTGTTGCGTCATCCTGCTGGTCACGGTGCACTCCTGGGTGGACTGTGCTTTTTTTTAAAAATTTTTTTTTTAAGATTTATTTTTTATTTATTCCCACCCCCCATTGTTTGCTCTCTCTGCCCATTCACTGTGCTTTCTTCTGTGACTGCTTCTATCCTTAGCAGCAGCACCGGGAATCTGTGTTTCTTTTTGTTCCGTCATCTTGCTGTGTCAGCTCTCTGTGTGGGCGGCGCCATTCCTGGGCAGGCTGCACTTTTCTTTCGCGCTGGGCGGCTCTCCTTATGGGGCGCACTCCTTGCGCATGGGGCTCCCCTACGCGGGGGACACCCCTGCGTGGCACAGCACTCCTTGCGCGCATCAGCACTGTGCATGGGCCAGCTCCACACGGGTCAAGGAGGCCCGGGGTTTGAACTGTGGACCTCCCATGTGGTAGGCGGACGCCCTAACCACTGGGCCAATTCCGTTTCCCAGACTGTGCTTTTTTTCACGGGGGGCAGCTCTTCTTGCAGGGCACACTCCTTGCACATGGGGCTCCCTTATGCGGGGGACACCACTGCGTGGCTGGCACCCCTTGTGCATAGCGTCACTGTACATGGGTCAGCTCATGACACGGGTCGGGAGGCCCTGGGGATTGAACCCTGGACCCTCCATATGGTAGATCGACGCTGTATCCACGTGGTATGGACGGATACAGTTTAGGAACCATCAGCCCATTGCAGGATAGCTGACTAGCCTCCAGCTTTTGACCCTTAGAAGCAAAGCTCCCGTGAACTCGTACATGCAGCTTCGTTTCCCTGGGATAGAAGTACCCCAGTGTGCAGGCGCTGGGTCGCATGGCGATTTAATTTGCTAAAAGCTTCCAGGAGCAGTAAACCAGGAATGGGTTGACTTTTACAACAGGGATTTCCTAGGCCAAGAGCTTACGATTCTGGCACTGTGAAAGCGTCCACATTGAGGCGTTGTCAGGAGATGCGTTCTTCCCGAGCTGCAGGAGTGGGCGATGGGGCATGTGGCAGCGTCTTCTCATCTTGCTGCTCTCTTCTGGCCTTGTTGCTTTCAGCCTCTGGCCAGAGTGTCTTCTTCTGGCTCCTGGGCCATCCCGTCTCTGGGTTTTTCTCTGTCTCTACAGCTTTTTCTGAATCTGTGGCTTTTTATTTCTCTGTAATGGACTCCAGTAAGAGGATTAAGAGCCACCCTGGGTCATGCAGTCTAGTCAGAGGCCCTTAACTGGAGTAATTTAATCAAAAGGTGGTCCCACCTACAGTATGTTCACATGCACAAGAATGGATTAGCTTTAGGAACGGGATTTTCTGGGGTCCACAAAAGCTTCAAACTGCCACACGTAGTAATTGCAGGTTAGTTTTATTATAAGAAGCTACCCAAGTGTTTTCCAGAGTGACTTGTACCATTCCCACCAGCAATGTCTGAGGTTTCTCCACATCCTTTCCAGCCGTCGGTGTTGTCACTGTTTTATTTGAGGCCTTCTAGAGGTGCATAGTGACATCTCACTGTGGGTCCCCTGCCCCGTTATGTACCAGGGCCAGGGATTGAACCTGTGACCTCTTGTATGTAGGAAGCCAGAGCTCAACCACTGAGCCACAGCAGCTCCCCTGAGTTGGGTTTTTTTTTCTTCATTTGTTTTGCTTGTTGTTTGTTTTCGTTTTTTCCTAGGAGGCACCAGGAACCAAACCTGGGACCTCCCATGCGGAAAGCAGATGCTCAACCACTCAAACCACATCCTCTCTCTTGCTGTGGTTTGTTTTTTGTTTTTTTTTAAAGATTTATTTATTTCTCCCCCCGTCCCTGTTTGCTCTATGTGTCTATCCGCTGTGTGTTCTTCTGTGTCTGCTTGTCTTCTCTTTAGGCAGCTCCAGGAACCGATCCTGGGACCTTTTGGTGTGGGAGAGAGGCGCCCAGTCTCTTGCACCACCTCAGCTCCCTGGTCTGCTGCGTCTCTTATTGTCTCTCCTCTGTGTCTCTTTTTGTTGTGTCATCTTGTTGCACCAGCTCTCCACACGGGCCAGCACTCTGCATGGGCCATCTCGCCCAAGCTCGCCCTCACCAGGAGGCCCCAGGAATCAACCCTGGACCTCCCATATGGTAGACGGGAGCCCAGTCGCTTGGGCCACATCTGCTCCCTCACTGTGGTTTTCATTTGCTTTCCCCTAGTGGCTGATGACACTGAGCATCTGCACGAGCTTACTGGCCGTCTATCTCCAGTGAAATGCGTGGCCATGCCTTCTGCCTGTGTTCTAATTGGATCTTTTGAATTTTGGCTGAGTTTTTTGAGAATCCTCATATAATCTAGCTACTAGGCAGAAAATGGGCTTTGTACAGCTTTGCTCCCAGTTTGCAGTGTGTCTTTTTATCCTCTTCCCAGGATCTTTTGCTGAGCAAAAGTATCTAATTTTTATGACATCTGATTTATAAATTTTTCCGTTTGCAGATCATGCTTATTTGTTAGAGACAAATCCTTTTAATGTTCCTTGATATGAGAATGTCTTTTTCCCCTTCATTTCTGAAGGATAGCTTTGCTAGGTATAGAATCAAATTTGTTAGCTTTTTTGTTTTTAGGCGGTACTGGGGACTGAACCTGTAACTTTATACGTGGGAAGCAGGCGTTCAACCCTGAGCAAATGCGCTCTTGCAAAATCTTTAGCTTTTTAAAGTTAGAATTAGTGTTTTTTGAAAAGGTTTTATTTATTTATTTATTTCTCCCCATCCCCTTTTTATTTACGCTAGCTGTCCGTTCGTCTTCCTTTCAGGAGGCACTGGGAACCGAACCCTGGGGCCTCCCACGTGGGAGGGAGGCGCCTCATTGCTTGAGCCACTTCCGCTCTCCACTTTGTTGTGTCTTTCATTACGTTTTCCTCCCTGCTTCCCTTGTTGCATCAGTTCGCCGCACCAGCCCGTCAAATCAGCTAGCCGTCTTGCTCGTCTTCTCCAGGAGGCACCGGGCACCGAACCCAGGACCTCCCGTGTGGTAGGCGGGAGCTCAATCACTTGAGCCACATCCGCTAACCAGATTTAATTTTTAAATTGAAGTTTTAGCATGTAAAATCTCAAACCTTGCAAAGAGTATACCTACTGCCTAGATAGGGCCCATAGCGAGCAGATGCTAAACCGACATCTGTGAGTCCACAACCCACCACCCAGTGAACCAGGGCAGGTCTAGGCCTCTTGGGGGACTATTCTGAATGTTCTGCTTGTTTTCAAATTTTATAAACACAGCAGCAATAAAATGTCAAAAAGGAGAATAGATAAAGGAGGAACACTGTCCTGATGGAATCGCCTATGGTGGGAAGGAATATCAAACTATCACCAGGGACGACCCCTGGATCGATCTCAGAAAAGCAATGGCGGGAAAAAGAAGCGAGCTGCGAACGTCTGCTGGTGTAGTTTGTGTGTGTGTGCCTGCCAAGTTTGTTTCGTTATAATTTAACATTTATTCGCGTGAAACATGCAGAATATTGCCTCAGCCTGAGAATCCACCCTTTTACTTATAATCACTCAAGAACATGCTCTTGACCGTTTAAAATAAAAAATTGAGGAAACGTTCATAAAGTGAAACATCCCCCACGGCCCACTTCATTTATTTTCCTTTTCAGCATCTTTACCCAGACCTTTCCTGCTCGTTTACGTGCATACACGCATACCTAAGTTGACAGTGTTTGTTGTTGTTGTCGTCGTTGTTGTTTTTGGCGGGGCTCAGCGGCGGCGGCAGGCTGGAGCTTTCCTTTCCCCCGCAGCAGGATGTCTGGGGAAGCTTCGCCTCTGCGTCGTTCCTTTTTGCTGTGGCGAGGTAGTCCGTAATTGGTGGCCACTCTGCACCCTGATCCCCTGCTGGCAGACACTTTGGGTTGTCTCCTCTTTTTCCGTATTTTCCTCAGTGCTCTCCCACGTACCGTGTAGACGTGGGTGTCTTTCTTCAAGGCAGACCCCAAGAGATGGAGACTTTCCTGCTGGGCATTTTATTTTGTTTTATTGTAGCGATTTTATTGATATATTCATTTGCCATACGGCCCATCCCAAGCGTGTTGGGCGTTTTAAATTCTCGAGGGAACCCCAGGGTGCCTCTGGGAAGGCTGCCAATGGTGCTTCCGAGGCCGGGGTAGAGAGCGCCGTCTCCCAGCCCTTTCGAGGCCTTCCTTACGTTATTCCTTTAAATTGTCCTCCATAAGGTGGGGCAAAAGTGGAGGATTCTTTTTTTTAAGGAGGTACCGGAGATGGAACCCATGACTGTACACGGGAGGCAGGCGCTCAACCACTGCGCTGCATCCATTCCCCAAGGAGTTGTTTTTTTCATTTGTTTTGCTTTGTTTTTAGGAGGTACTGGGGATCAAACCTGGGACCTTGTACATGGGAAGCAGGTGTTCAGCCACTTTAGCTACACCTGCTCCCCAAGTGTAGGATTTAATTTGCATTTTCCTGTTGATCAGAATCCCTGATTTCTTTCCACGTGTTCTTTGGCTATTTATTTGTTTCTCCTCTTCTGTGAAATACCTTTGCCAGCCTTTCCATCAGTTACCTGTTTCTTAGTGATCTTAGGAAGTTCCTGTTGTGTTCCAGCAATGAGTCGTATCTTCAAGTAGTATGTTGGAAATATTTTTTCCACATCTCTTAACCATGTTTAGGAGAATCTGCAAGGGTGGGATGGGGGGAGGACTTTATTTTGTTATTTGCCTTTCATTCTGATCATGGGAAAACTCAAATACATAAAAAATAGAAGTGTGACAAGCCCATGTGGTTTCACTCCTCCTCAGCCGTTAGGAACACAAGGCCCGTCCCGTTCCCTCGCCACCTCCCCTCCCACCATCATAGTGGGTAGCTCCCAAGCGTCAAGTTATTTTTTCTCTAAATATTTTTAACTATAATCCCAAAAGATGGCTCTTTTAAAACGCTTTTAATAATGTAATTATAATGTGGGTATCACAACTTAAAAGTGAACACTAACCTTTTTTTTTTTTCCTGAGATACCGGGGCTGGGAATTGAACCTGGGGCCTTGTGTGTGAGAAGCCGGCACTCAACCGCTGAGCCACGTCGGCTCCCCTGTGCTGTTTCTAGGAGGCACCAGGGACTGAACCCGGGACCCCCCGTGTGGGAAGCAGGTGCTCTGACGCGTGAGCCACACCCGCTCCCGCCATGGGCTTCTCAGGAATTCCTGTTCAGTCGTAGTTCAGTCATCCAATCAGTTCTTTCTTTTTTCCCTTAAATGGTTCTTGGGTCAAGGTCACAGATTGCACTTGGTCAGTTTATCTTTTAAACCTCTTGTATTCTTTAGGCTTTCTGTCCAGTCCTTTCTCTCTTTCCTTTGCCCTACAGCTGACTTGTGGAAGATGCCCTGCCCCTTTGTCACATCGATTCTGCCGCTTGCGTCTTCCGGGGTCATTTCCTGTGTTTCTTGTCCCTTGGGTTTCCCACAAACCTGTGGCTAGTAGACCTGGAGCTGTGCTGTCCACTCCTATAGCTACGAGTCCCTGTGGCCACAGCCTCCTTGAAACGGGTCTGGTTCAAATCAAGATGGACTGTCAGAATAAAATACACCTCGGACTTCGAAGGCTTAGTATGAAAAGATATAAAATAGCCCGTTCATAATTTTTATTTTAAAGATTTGTTTGTTTATTTCTCCCCACCCCTCATTGTTTGCCCTTGCTGCATCTGTTCGTCTTCCTTGTTTCTTTAGGAGGCACTGGGAGCTGAACCCAGGACCTCTGATGTGGGAGGAAGGTGCCTAATTGCTTGAACCATCTCCATTCCCTGCTTTGTTGTGTTTCTCATGATGTTTTTCCTTCTTGTGTCTCTTGGTGGCCGCTTGCCGCGCCTGCCCATCGCCCAAGCTCTCTCTCTCCTTTAGGAGGCACTGAGAACCGAGTCATCGACCTCCCATGTGGTAGGCAGGAGCCCAGTCACCTGAGCCGTATCCGCTTCCCTCATTAGTAATTTTTTTAGTATTCATTACGTACTGACATGGTGCTATAGGAGACCCATATCAGGTTATGTAAAACATTCAAATTTAATTTCACCCATCATTTACATTTTGACTCTGGGTATTAGACAATTTAAAACGAGGCGTGCATTGCCTTTGTGTCTCCTTCTGGATGCTGCAGACGTGGAATTCAGATTGGTTGTGTGGAGGACGTTTTAATTATAGGAGTTTTTCTATTTTGATGCAGGCAGATAGGTCAACCTTGACCTTCACTGCTTTTGCATTGGGTCTTGTCTAACACAGCCTTCGGAAGCGCATTCTCTCAGGCACCACAGAGTGGAATTTGGCTTGCGCATTTCTTGGCCTTACTTCTGAGTCCGTGAGACTTCAATCTGCGAGGGGAATGGCTAAGCTCAGGCGCGCGGCCCCCGGCCCCTTTGGTAGCGTTCGGGCCGGTGGTGACAACCCGCCGGTCGCCTCCGCGGGCCCAGGCGGCCGCGGACATGCTCACGGCGGCTCTCCCCCAGGGACGATTCCATCAACGACTGCCGGATCGTCTTCGTGGACGAGATCTTCAAGATCGAGCGCCCCGGGGAAGGCAGCCCCGTGGTTGAAAACCCCATGAGACGTGAGTCGGGGTACTGTGCGCGTGGGGCGCGGGGTGGCGGCGGCCAGTGCTGGCCCGGCTGGCGCTGACCCTCCTGGCCCGCGCAGGGAAGAGCGGGCCATCGTGCAAGCACTGCAGGGACGACGAGAGCAAGGCCTGCCGGCTGTGCGCCTGCCACCTCTGTGGGGGCAAGCAGGACCCCGACAAGCAGCTCATGTGCGACGAGTGCGACATGGCCTTCCACATCTACTGCCTGTGCCCGCCCCTCAGCGGCGTCCCCAGCGAGGACGAGTGGTGAGTGGGTGCCGCCCCAGGTGGGAGAGAACCTTCCGGAGGCCGACTGCGGGGCAGAGGGCCGGGCAGGCCGTGGGGGGCGTGCATCGCAGGGCTGTGGACCGCCGTGCCCACCCCACGTGCCTGCTACCATAGTCGTTGCCATCGAGGCTGGGCTGCGCCAGGCTGCTCTCTCAGGCCCCGGCGTGTGTGGGCGGATTTGGTCCTCGCTGCTCCTCCGACGCGGGGGCCGCTGCAGCCCCCCGCCCCTCACGCAGAGGTGGGGCCAGGGACCCCGCAGTGACGATGAGGGGCTCCTCGGGCCCCTCCCACCTTGCAGTTGGATTTGCTCTTGGCATTTTGGGAGGAACCCTGGAACCCTAAGCAGGAGCAGGGCCAGGTTGCTGTGCCCTAGAATGCTCTAGAATGTTCTAGACCTGTGCCGACAGGGTCGCCGCCAGCCACGCCTTCTGCCGAGCACTCAGCCGTGGCGAGTGCGACCGAGAACCCGGGATTTTTATTCTGATGAGCCGGCATTTGAATATGAGGGCCACGGGGGGCCGGCGTAGGGTGACGGAGGGGCGGGCAGGCGCGGGGCTGATGTCCCGCGCCCGCAGGTACTGCCCCGAGTGCCGGAACGACGCCAGCGAGGTGGTGCTGGCCGGGGAGAAGCTGAAGGAGAGCAAGAAGAAGGCCAAGATGGCGTCGGCCACGTCGTCGTCGCAGCGCGACTGGGGCAAGGTGAGCGGCCCCCGCCCCGCCCGCGCCCTCTCCTGCTCCCCCCGCGCCCCTCACGCCAGCGTGGCGTCTCTGTTTCCGGCGCGGACAGGGCATGGCGTGCGTGGGGCGAACCAAGGAGTGCACCATCGTGCCGTCCAACCACTACGGACCCATCCCGGGCATCCCCGTGGGCACCATGTGGCGCTTCCGAGTGCAGGTACCGTGGCGGGCCCGGGGCCGGGCGGCGGCTCCCGCCGGGGCCGGGTGCTCCCCCGCTCGGAGGAGGGAGCCCGGAAGCGCCCGTCCCGGGGCGAGGCTGCCTTGGGCTGCGGCATGAATTGTCATAGTAACGGCTCCCACGCGTCCCCGAGCTCCCGCCGCTGGGCGCTGCCCACTCAGGCCTTGAAACGTGGGGCTGGATCGTCCTCGGGGCGGGGCCGTCCCGGGCACTCTGGGGTGCGGGTTGCGTCCCGGGGCTCCCCCCACCGGGGGCCAGCAGCAGCCAGAGCTGGTGAGCAACGCGCTGTCCACCACGGGCCGGCCCAGGGCGGGCCCACAGAGGCCCGGAGCTCCCGGGGCCCTGCTGCGTTGTGTCCCGTGTAGGCCCTGCCCCCCCGCCAGGCGCACCCAAATCTCCTGTCAAGTGAGGGACTGAGGGA
Organism: Dasypus novemcinctus; assembly: GCF_030445035.2. NCBI lineage: Eukaryota > Metazoa > Chordata > Mammalia > Cingulata > Dasypodidae > Dasypus > Dasypus novemcinctus. The sequence continues at coordinate 81,219,084 of NC_080691.1, read as the reverse complement.
GCCCAGAGACTGCCCGGGGAATGGTGGCTCCTAGCTCACTTTTTAATTTTATTTTAAGATTTATTCCTCCCTCCCCTCCGCCCTCCCGCTCCCCAGTTGTCTGCTCTCTGTGTCCATTCGTTGTGTTCTTCTGCGTCCGTTTGTATTCTCAGCAGCACTGGGAATCTGTGTCTCTTTTTGTTGTGTCATCTTGCTGCGTCAGCTCTCCATGTGTGCAGCACCACTCCTGGGTGGGCTGTGTTTTTCACATGGGGCGGCACTCCTTGCACATGGGGCTCCCCTACACAGGGGACACCCCTGCGTGGCATGGCACTCCTTGTGCATGTCAGCGCTACACGTGGGCCAGCTCACATGGGTCAAGGAGGCCTGAGTTTGAACCCTGGACCTCCCATGTGGTAGGCGGATGCTCTATCAGGTGAGCCACAACCGCTTCCCTCCTATCTCACTTTTATTGTTACTATGTTTAACCTTTTAAAAATTTTTTTGTTTATTTTTATTTTTTTATATTTTTAAACTTTTTAAAATTTTTAATCTAAATTTCTAACTTTTTTTCTTTTTAATTTTTATTTTTTTATCTTAATCTTTTTGAAAGGATTTCAAACTTACAGGACAGTTGTAAAAATAATGCAAAACCCATATATGGAGAGCGCCAACATACCTAGCCCCCACTCCGAGACCAGGTCCTCTGACTTTTAACATCTTTTCACCTTTGCCCTCCCCCCCCCACGTCTGTGTGTCTATCCATCTTCCTCTGTCATCCATCCATCCATCGTCTGTTTATCGATTGTCTAAACATTTGCGGGTAGGTCGTGTGCATCGTGCTCCTCGAACACTTCGTACTCCCACGTCGTCACCTCACATTAGACTCAGTCCCGCCAGGCCACCATCGCCCCGTGTTCCGGATGGGACGGTCCTCAGCTTGCAGGGCGGCTGGGACGTAGGCCACCCTGGGAAGGGCTCCTGGCGGCCGCGAGGCGCGGTGGCTCGCGAGGGCCCTGCCTCTGGTTCAGAGCCTGCCGGCTCGTGGCGGGAAGGGTTTGCTTTCCTCCAGCAGTTGTTCCGTAAGACGCGGCTCACCCGCTGGGGGCTTTTGCAGGTCAGTGAATCCGGCGTGCACCGGCCCCACGTGGCGGGCATCCACGGCCGGAGCAACGATGGCGCCTACTCCCTGGTGCTGGCCGGGGGCTACGAGGACGACGTGGTGAGTGTGCGCGAGGCTCTGTCTCCGTCCCTGTGTCCGTCTCTGAGCATGCTGTGTGGGTCTCTGTGCATGCCCCTCTACCTGCGTGCCCGTGAGCTTGTCCTCAGTGGACGCCTGCAGATGGAGCGCCTCCTCCGCGCGGAGCGGTCACCAGCCCCTCCTCTGTTCCAGGACCACGGGAATTTTTTCACGTACACAGGCAGCGGTGGCCGAGATCTTTCTGGCAACAAACGGACCGCTGAACAGTCTTGCGATCAGAAACTCACCAACACCAACAGGTTTGCGGAAGGCGCTTTCTGTTGTCTCCTGCCGTGGCGGCTGCGCCGTGGAGGTGGTCAGCTCCCTCCAAGCCGCTACCTCCCGCAAGTCCAGTGCCCGGCGGGGTGTGGTGGGGCGTGGCAAGCCCAGCAGCTTGCTTCTTCCCTTCTCCCTGGCTAAAGGCCCGTGGGTGAGCACTCTGGATGGGCGCAAGCCAACTTCGTCTGTAAAGGACCGGGTAGTAAATATTTGGGGCTTTATGGGTCACGTGGCCTCTTATCGAATATCTCGACTCTGCTCTTGTAGCACAAAAGCAGCCAGAGGCTGCTTGGGAAGTGGATGGATGAGGCCGAGTGCCAATTAAACTTTGTGAAAACAGGCAGCAGGCCAGAGTTTTGTTGACCTCTGGATCAGAGTTAGCTGGCAAATAATTACCAGACTGCAGGGTGGGAGGGCCTTTTTTTTTTCCTTCTAATTTTTATTTATCTCTCCCCACCCCCTTGTTTGCACTTGCTGTATCTGTTCATCTTCCATGTTTGTTTAGGAGGCACCGGGAACTGAACCTGGGACCTCTGATATGGGAGGGAGACACCTAATCACTTGAGTCACCTCTCTTCCCTGCTTTGTTTTGTCTCTCGTTGTGTTGTTCTTCTTGTGTCTCTTGTTGCGTCACCTTGTTGCATCAACTTGCCACACCTACCCATCACACCGACTTGCTTCATTAGGAGGCACCGGGAATCCAACCAGGGACGTCCCATGTGGTAGGTGGGAGTCCAATTGCTTGAGCTGCTGTCCACTTCCCAATGGAGGGCCTTTTTAACCATAAGTGCTGTAAGACACAAAGGGGAAGATGGATTTAGAGATCTAAACGATTTAATCTAGATGCTTTGAATTGTATCAGCCAATCTTATAAATAGAATTAAAAGGCAAATGACCAAGGGAGAAGTTTGCAAGAAACCTGACTTGGGATGGTCATGTTCTTATCACATAAAAAGCTGTTGAGGGAGGCGGATGTGACTCAAGCAGTTGTGCGCCCACCTACCAGATGGGAGGTTCTGGGTTCAGTTCCTGGTGCCTCCTGAAGAAGATGAGCAAGACAGCAAGCTGGTGCAACAAGATGACACAATGGAATGATGCCATGAGGAGACACAATGAGGATACACTAAGGGAGACACAACAAGCAGGGGGCAGAGGTAGCTCAAGCGATTGGGCGCCTCCCTCCCACATGGGAGATCCTGGGTTTGGTTCCCATTGCCTCCTAACAAGATGATGAGCAGACAACGAACAGACAGAGAGAGCAAGTAGCAAGTGCAAACAATGAGGGAGGGAGAAATAAGTAAATAAAATCTCTAAAAAAATAAAAAAAAAGCTGTTGGAAAATCAGTAAGAAAACCTCCAATAGAGAAAGAAAACAAAGGGCATCTTAGTAACTCAGAAGAAATGCAACTGGGTAACCAGGGTGAATTGTTCAATTTTGGTGTTTCAAAGAAGTACAGATTTAAGCACTAGCAAGGTACCATTAATTTCCTTTCCAAAGAATTTCTAACATGCTGGGAAATGCCAGGGAAGAGACTAGTTGTCCACTGTTTGTAGACTTGAAGCCACCTTCCGGAACGCTCTGACCATATGTATGAAGAGCCTTAAAAACGTTCTTATCCTTGACCCTGTAATTCCACTTTGAAAAAGCTATTTCATGAGGGCTGAGGAGGTGAAAATTGTATGTGGGGCCATAGTTATTAATTTTTTAGGAGGCACCAGGGATTGAACGCAGGATCTCGTACATGGGAAGCAGGCGCTCAACCACTGCACTACGCCCGCTCCCCTGTGTAGCCATATCGAGCGTGCCGTTATCGGCACGAAACCCCCCAAAAAGGGAAGGGTCAATGATTGTAGGTTGGTCGAATGGGATATTTACATTTCAGTGGCTGTTTATTACCACGTTTTCCAAATTTAACGGTGTTGGGGGAAATGCTCATCGTAGCATCTGGGGTGATAAAATCCGGACTTGAACCCGAATTCCCAGTGTTGTCAAAGACGTTTATGCCTGGTGTGAACGTGTAGCTCGCGCGTTCCCTGGGGGGAGGCCTGTGGCTGGGCGCGTTCCTCGGTGGTGCAGCCCTCACCCGGTGTCCCCGCAGGGCGCTGGCCTTGAACTGCAGCGCCCCCATCAACGACCGGGACGGGGCCGAAGCCAAGGACTGGCGGGCGGGCAAGCCAGTGAGGGTGGTCCGCAACGTCAAGGGCGGCAAGCACAGCAAGTACGCCCCCGCCGAGGGCAACCGCTACGACGGCATCTACAAGGTGAGCTGCGCGGGGGCCTTGCAGGGCCTCCCGGCACCTTCCGGAACCTTCTGGAACCTTCCGGAAAGCGGGCTGTCGCTGACATGGCACCCCTTCTCCGCAGGTGGTGAGGTACTGGCCTGAGAAGGGCAAGTCTGGCTTCCTGGTGTGGCGCTACCTCCTGCGCAGGGATGATGATGAGCCGGGACCCTGGACAAAGGAAGGGAAGGACCGCATCAAGAGGCTGGGGCTGACCATGCAGGTGCGTCTGCCTGGGGGGTCCCAGGAGGAGCCGGCTCCAGGGCGGCTGCACCTCGCCCCGCGTGACTGAAGCGCTTTGGTGGAGGGCGGCGGGCCCGAGCAGGTAACCTCTGCCTTTTTAGACATCATCTTGGTGTCGAGAGCCAGGCTTGCTCATTCTGGCTGAGTGGGAGAGGAGGTCTCTCCAGATTACCTTGCAAGCTGCTCTTGGCTCTTGCTTGACGTCTCTCAGGCCCCTCACCCCCTAGTTTTCCCCAAAAAGCAGAAACCAACCAACCAAAACCGATAGGACGCAGACAGTGCAGGCACGTAGGTGAGAAGGAGTAACCCGTCCTCCCTGGGTGACACTCACGTCTGGGAAGCAGTGGAATCTTCCGAGAGTTCATCCAGCCGGGAGTACAGCTTGTTTGCACTATAATTAGGGAGTTTTCTGTTCGTTATTTTACAGCAAATAAATCAGTGTGGGACTATTTAAGGAATCGTAATTACTGTTGCGAACCCGAAACCGCCCACCCCCTTGGGGTCACACCAGGTTGCCTTTTGAACATAATGTCTTACGGCCGGGAATTTCAGAAGTGGAGGAGCTGGGAGGAAAAAGCTCGCCGGGGCGCATCAACTTCTGGTGGGGATATAGCGTTTTATCTCGGGCTTCCGTCGTCAGTGCCGCTTAACGTTGCTAAAGAAGGTTGGAGATGTTTTGCCGGAACGCTGGAGAGTCCATTTTAATCGTGGATGCCTTAGAGGTGGCACGATAATGAAATGCCTTTTAGGAGGACATCGGGAAGCCCGAGAACGATCAAGATCAGGGCTCCGCAGTCTCAGACCCACGGGCCAGCACGGCCCCCTGCCTGTTTACGAATAAAGTTTTATTGGCACAAGGCCGTGCGGTTCCTGGGCATCGCGTCTGTGACTGCTGTGGCTATTGCTGGCAAAGTTGAGTCACCCTGACAAACCATACGACCCGTTGAGCTGAAAATATTCACTCTCTGGCCTTCGATGGAGAAAGTTCACCAACCCCCGATCCGCAGAATAGAGATTAAGACTGTTCTTTGCTGGGTGTGAAGCTAAATGCCCTCTCCGCGCAGTCTCATTTCGGTCATCTCAGTCCTGCGCGGTCGATGGTATTAGATGCCCCTTTTTCTCAATGGTGGGCCACTGCCAAGACCCAGCTCGGTCCCCGCCCGGGACGGCCCCATGAAATAAGCGGAGAGCACTTAGTGGCAGAGCTCGGAGCAGGCAGCCCGGCCGCAGGGGAGTCAGGCGGGAGCTGGCGGTGTGGGAAGGAGCTGGGGCCCGGGGGGGAAGAGGAGGGCGTGGGGCGGGGATGCTGGGCATGGGGGTGGCAGCACTGGGCCCCGAGCCGGACGCCCACCCCACGCCCGCCCCTCATGGCCGTCCTTCCCCTCTGACAGTATCCAGAAGGTTACCTGGAAGCCCTGGCCAACAAGGAGAAGGAGAAGGAGAACAGCAAGAGGGAGGCCGAGGAGGCCGACGAGGCCTTCGCCTCCCCCCGGAAGGGCAAGCGGAAGAGGAAGTCGGCGGGGGCTGGCGAGACCGGCGGCGGGACGCCCAGGAAAGCGAAGGTGGAGCCCTACAGCCTCACGGCCCAGCAGAGCAGCCTGATCCGGGAGGACAAGGGCAACGCCAAGCTGTGGGACGAGATCCTGAAGTCGCTCAAGGACGGGCCGGTGAGCGGGCCGGGGGGCGCCGAAAGCCGGGGACCCGCCGGGCGCTGGCAGCTGCCCCCGCTGGGCCCCCGCTCTCCTTGGATCCGTCTCGGCTCAGAACCTTCCGGGCCCCCTGTGGTCACTCAGTGTGGAACCCAGAGGCTCCCACAGCCCCCCGCCCCGTGCCACCCCTGGCATGCTCGCCCTGGCCCCCGGCCGCTGTGTCATGGCCCTTGGCCTCTGCGCGGCCCCTCTCACCCTGTCCTGCTGGCTCGGCCCTCTGCCTCCTGCTGGAGCCTTCTGTCGCTGTCGTAAACCAACAGCCACAAACTCAGTGCCCGACGACAGCGCATCCGTAACTCACGGTCCTGGAAATTGGGTGCTCCAGGCCCGGCTGCTTCCTTCTGGGGCTCCAGGGCCGAGCCCATTCCCTGGCCTCCTCCAGCCTCCAGAAGCCGCCCACCTTCTTTGGCTCATGGCTGCATCGCCCTCTCCCTGCTGTCATGGGCCTCCGCTAGCGTCGTCCGCGCTCCCTCGGGCCCCTCCTAGTGGGACCCATTGACGAGCCGGGGTCCACCCGGACAGCCTGGGACAGTTTCCCCTCCCCAGGATTGTCCCCGGCTCCCGCCCGCAAAGTCCCTTTTGCCGCATGCGGGGATGTAATTTCCAGGTCCCGGGATAAGGACGTGGGCGTCTTGGGGAGCCTAATTCAGCCAGACCCCCGTCTTCCAGGTCTGTGCTCATAGGTGTCCCTTTCGGGGGTCTTTCCCCAGCCCCCTGTGTGCTGAGCAGCAGCCCCCATCCTCTGGCCTCCCTGCTTTGTGTCCCCCCAGCTGTGACGTTTGTCTCTACTTGTCTACATTCTCTTCCCTCTTGGCTTCATGCTCCAGCAGGGAAGGGGCTCGTCGTTTGGTTCCCTGCTGGGGCCCCTGCCCCCCACTGACACTCTTTGATTATTTTATTTTAAGATTTATTTATTCTCCCCCTTATTTTTGTGCTTGCTGTCTGCTCTGTGTCCATTCGCTCTTTAGGCGGCACTGGGAACCGATCCTGGGATCTTCCGGAGTGGGGGAGAGGCGCCCAATCTCTTGTGCCACCTCAGCTCCCTGGTCTGCTGCATCTCTTATTGTCTCTCCTCTGTGTCTCTTTGTTGCGTCATCTTGCTGCACCAGCTCTCTGCGTGGGCCAGCTCATCTTCACCAGGAAGCCCTGGGACTCAAACCCCGGACCTCCCATATGGTAGACGGGAGCCCAAATGCTTGAGCCACATCCACTTCCCTACTCTAATTTTCAATCTATATAGCGAACTACCCGAGTCCCACTCGGCACCCGTCCAGCCTGGGCAGCCTACCCACCCCGGTACCCTGGGCCAGATGCGCATGCCCCTGGGCCTCCGTTTCCCCACCTCACAGCGGGCACTGTAACCGCTCACGCCTCTGGGGTGGAGGCTGCGGGGCTGGACCCCCGGGCGCGTGGGGACGCCGTCGCGCAGCCGGGCCCCGGTTTCACGGGTGCCCGCCTCTCGTTGCAGCGGTTCCTGAGTGCTGTGGAGGAGACATTTCAGTGCATCTGCTGCCAGGAGGTGGTGTTTCGGCCAGTCACGACCGTGTGCCAGCACAACGTGTGCAAGGTGAGGCCGGCGCGCTCCAGGCTCCCACGCGCCTCCAGCCCCTGGATATCTGGCCTCCTCCCCACTCAGCGTTTTCAAACCAGATATCCAGAGGGCAGGAGGTGCCACCGGCCTGGCGGAGTGGGCCTGCCTCTCCCCCTGCAGGGTGGTCCGGGGAGGGCCCCCGAGGGAGGCAACTTGAGCTGAGGGGGCAGGGCACAAGCAGGGGTGTCGAGGGACCCCAGGGTGCCCAGTCTGGAGATGGGTGCCAGCGAGAGGCCCGCGGGCCCCTGAGATACCTGGGTAAGAGCAGTGCCCACGGTGGAGGGGGCCGGCAGAGTCCCCCCGCCACACGGACCGCCCCCTCACCCGCCCGGTCCTCTCCGGCAGGACTGCCTGGACCGATCCTTCCGGGCGCAGGTGTTCAGCTGCCCGGCCTGCCGCTACGACCTGGGCAGGGGCTACGCCATGCAGGTGAACCAGCCGCTGCAGTCGGTCCTCAGCCAGCTCTTCCCGGGCTACGGCAACGGCCGGTGATCCCCAAGCACTTCTCGCCGCGCGTTTTGCGAAAACGCCAACGCATCCGACGGGGTCGGGGCCCTTATTTTTTGTCTCTAGCAGGCTTAACTTAAAACATGTAGTTGCCGCCACTCCCTAAAAAGGCTTGTCTTCCTCTTATTTTTTATTGTTATTTTTTAATTTTTAAAAAAAAATCTATAAATTTTCAGGAACTTCTGTGTTACGGCTACAAGGAAAAAAAACAACCACAAGTTGGACTTCTCAGTGGTGTATGTGTGTGTGTGTGTGTGAGAGTGAGTAAATATAAAGCCTGTCGTTGATGAGCAAAAGTTTAAAAAAAAACAAAAACAGAAAGGATGTGATTACACGCTCCTTGCTGCGAAGGCTGCTTCGTCGTTCTGGACTGACGTCAAGTTCTCAGAAGTTCCCGCCACCGAGCAGCCGAGAACAATCTCTGAAAGGCCTGTGGGTCTGGCCCCAGAGAGCCAAGCAAGCGCGTCTTCCCGACGGCAGGCGGCGGCCCCCAGTCCAGCAGGGATGGCCCCTGGCCGCGGGCCCCGGGCGGCCGTGGCGCGGCCCAGCCGTCCACGAGGAGCCGTCTGCGTGGGCGCCCAGCGAAGGAGAAGAGCCGCCAGCCCACCTCGGCCCGGCCCGGCCCCCGCACCCCACAGCATTGCCCACCGGCTTGCTCTCCCATTCTAAGATCCGCTTGAAAAGTCCTCTGCCCTTGTCTGCAGAGGTGGGGCCACCCAGAAACTACCTCAGCTGGACTGTCTCTCCCCCAGGGCCCGGGCGCGGGGGCAGTTGCTGTCCGAGCTGGAGCGCACAAAGCCAGGTTCAAGTGCCTTTGGTTTTTTTGTTTTTTGTTTTTTTCTTTTTCCTTTTCAAAGACAGGGCTCCTTTTTTTTTTTTTTTTTTTTTAAATAAGCACTGAAATGTTCAAACTTGCCAACTAGCTTCTGAAACTGGTCGACCCGTTCTTCCTGATGCTTGGGTGGGCGTTCGCCAATGCCCTGAGTCTCACCGATCTTGAAATTGAATTTCCAGCGCGTCGACGATGGCCAGCCGCGAGAGGGATTTTTCTTTTCCGAGTAAACACTTTCTCGACATGAAATTTTTTTGTAGTTAACTGTACATGTATCAAGGAAGGATGTAACTTAGCGTTTGTTTGTGGGTTTTTTCTTTTTTCTTTTTGGTAATTTTTGAAATGGTTTGTTAATTTCTCTTAACTTTACCAAAGTTTGCAGCTTATACCTCAACAGAACAGGGATATTTTAAATCACACGACTGCAAACAAACTGGAGCAATATTGTTTAAAAATTTTTTTTTTGTATGTGTGGTTTTTTTATTAGGTTGTTGATGTATTAGGGGAAGAAAAAAACCAGCAAAATCTTGTGTAGGCTTTTCCTAGAAAGTTCAACAGTTTTTGTCCAGAGTTTTAGATTCTCAGAATAAATGTCTTTTACAGATGCTCTTGAGTAGGTCTCGTCCTCCTGGCGGTTTGCTTCGTCGCTCACGGCACGCGTCTGTTCTTAGGATTTCATTTTCTGCCCATAAAATCCCGGGAAAGAGGAGGCAGGGCGCCTCTCCCCCACGTCACAGATGAGAAAACTGAGACCTTCTCGTTGCCAGCCCAGGGGGTGCCCGCCTTCCCCTCAGCTTTTTCCTTTATGTTTTGAGGCAAACGACCACTCACAGAGCCAAAAGGCCAGTTGTTGCAAATAAAGTTTTATTGGGACACAGGCAAGCCCATTTGTTTACAGACTGTCCAGGGCTCCTTTGGCACCGCAACCAGGAGACCCGAGTACGCGCGACACAGACCATCCGGCTCGCACAACGGCAAACGTTCTCTTTCCAGCCCTTTATTTTTAAAAATTTTTTAAAGACTTGTTTATTCGTTTGTTTTGTTTTCTCCTTCCCCTCCCCCCCGCCCTGCTTTTTTGCTGTCTGTGTCCACTCGCTGTGTGATCTCCTGCATCTGTTTTGCGTTTTGGTCTTCTCATCTGTTCTTATCTAGGATTCACCGGGATTCGATCCTGGGGACCTCCGATGTGGAGAGAGGCTCCCTGTCAGCTGCGCCACCTCAGCTCCTGGTCTCTGCTGCGCTTCACCTTGACTCTCCCCTTGTCTGTCTTTGGTTGCGTCGTCATCTTGCTGCGTGACTCACATGCCCGGGCACTGGCTCACTGTGCAGGCACGCTTTCTCTTTTTCACCGGGAGGCCCCAGGGATGGAACCCGGGTCCTCCCACATGGTAGGCAGAGGCCCTATCACTGGTGCCACATCCGCTTCCCATCTAGTCCTTTAAAGAACAAAAGTTTGCTGGCCCCTGCCCAGGAGAGCTTTCTGGAATGACGGAAGCTCTATCTGTGTTGCCCACCACGCAGTCATCTGTGGCTGTAGAGCACTTGGAAGGTGGCAGGAGCGAGGGAGGAATTTGCTTTCAAATTTTATCTAGCTAGCAGCTACCGTGTTAGAGCAGGTTTCCAGAAGGGCCCACACAATATCTAGAGAGAACACCATCGGGGTCTTAGGAAAATCAAAATCCTCTGCCCTTCTGAAATGTGACCGAGTGAGAATTAAAACCACAGGCCGTGGGTCATGTCGCCATCCCTTGAGATCCAGGGACACTGGCAGACACCGGAACACAGAGCACTCAGAACTTGGAGATGGGTCTGCTCTCGAGCTTCCCCTTTTACGTGTGAGGAAACCGGCCGTAGGGGTCACCCACTGGCCCTCCACCCCTGCCACCAGTGGGCGCCACTCTGAGCTACCTGGGTTTGACCCTGGAGGCGGTATCTTGACGATGCCTGTGCAAGTTTTGGCATGTCTCAGGAGGGGCCTGATGACCCGAAAGGCCATTTCAGAAGCCAAGGGTGAGGCAACTTTAAAATTGACTCCTGGGAAGCGGATGTGGCTCAGGCGATTGAGCTCCCGCCTACCATACAGAAAGTCCCAGGTTCGGTTCCCGGTGCCTCCTAAAGAGAAGACGAGCAGAAACGGCACAAGGTGAATGGCCCTAGCAGACAGGGAATGCAAACGACAGGGGTGGGAATAGATAAAATAAATCTTAAGAAAAATTGACTCCTGGGAAGGGAATGGTACTAAGTAACATTGACGAGGTTATTTTGCCCACGCCTTTTACTGACAGTATTTCTAGATTTCATGTGGCTAAATGAAGACATGGGAAGATTTGATTTTTAAATAAGTTAGGCAACTTTTGGTTCTTAAAATGCACTGTGTGAACCGGCCTTCTCCACAGTCAGGATACTTGGAGATGCATTAGTTGAGACAGACTTTTCCAACCTTTCTCAAGGTAGGATGATGTCATCGCTTAAAAGAAAATAAGAAAACACAGAAAAGCGTGTTTTCAAATCCACTTCAGAAATGATCACACTGGCCAAATTCCTTTCCCTGTTGGCTTTTTTGCTGGGGAGGGGGTAGTTTTTAAAAATACGTAACAGCTTTCATGAGATGATAATTCACCCACTGAAGACATACAAGCCAGGGAACTGATGTGGCTCAGTGGTCTGAGCTTTGGCTTCCCGGGTTCAATCTGCAGCCCTAGTACATCAAAAAATAAAAATAAAAGCATAGGACCCAGTGATTTTTTAAAATACGTTCAGAGTTGTGCAACGATCGCCACTGCCTGGTTTCAGAACGTTTTCATCATGTAAAAAGAAGCCCCGTTGCCTTTCGTGGTTATACCCAGTCCACCAGCGCCTGAAAACCACTAATCTGGTTTCTGCTCCCGGATTTGCCTGCTCTGACTTCATATAAATGGAGTCAGGCCATAGGTGGCCTCTTGCATCTGGCTTCTTCCACCGAGCATCAGGTTTTCAAGTTTTTGCCTTGTTGTAGCTTGTCTCAGTACTTCATTCCTTTTTGTGGCTGAATGATATTCCATTGCATGGATCTACCACATTTTGTATATCTACCTGATTAGCTTTTTTTTTCCCTTTTTCTGAGGTTCCAGCCCTGGGGACTTGTTTGTGAGAAGCTGGCACTCAACCACTGAGCTACACTGGCTCCCCCCAAGTTGTTTCTTTCATGTGTTTGCTTGTTTGTGTTGTTAGGAGGTACCAGGGATTGAACCCGGGACCTCGTATGTGGGAAGCAGGCGCTCAACCACTTGAGCCACATCTGCTCCCCATCTGATTGACTTTTTTAAAAAAATTTCCCCTCCCCCCTGTGGCTTGCTTGCTGCCCGCTGCGTCCACTCGCCGAGTGCTCTTCTGTGCTTTTTTTTACTTGTCTCTCTCTTTTTGTAGTGTCACCTAGCCGAGCTGGCTCTCTGGTGTCTGCCGGCCGGGTGGTGCTCCACAGCGTGTGGGTAAGCCTGCCTTCACAGCCGCTTCCCCAACTGACTTTTAAATGTAAAACTTTTTTCCTTCCCTCCTCCTGCTTGAAGATATAAAATTAATATACAATCTCTCCAGAAAGTTTGGAGACTAAATATATAAAGAAATGCAAAATAGAATTCTGCCACCCAGGGAGCAGATGTAGCTCAAATGGTTGAGCGCCTGCTTCCCATGAACAGGGTCCCGGGTTCGCTCCCCTCCCTGTACCTTTTAAATGAAAACACCAACTCACTGGATGTAGCTCAAATGGTTGAGTGCCTGCTTCCCACGTATGAGGACCTGGAATCAATCCCCGACACTTCCTAAAAAAAAAATCCTACCTCCCAGAGGGTTAACATTTTGATTTACCAATAATGGTGTATGTGTATATGTACCTACTGTGTGTTGGCACTGTGTTAATAACCTCAAAACATCTTTCTGTTATATGGTTGACTTACAGCCTGTTCGCAGGCGAGGAAACCAAAACAGAGGTCCGGTGCTTTGCCCAGGGATGTGGCAAAGACAAGGCACATATATTTATAGATGCTTTCCCGTATATTTGTTTTATATATTTAATTTCAAAGAACGAATAGCATTGCACATCGCCACTTTGTACCCTGTTTTCCTTTTAACATTTTTGGAGTACTCTGTCCAAAACCGCGGCGAACAAACCGATGTGGCCCTTGGGACATGCGTCTTTGCGTGTGTGCGCCCAGGAATGGACCAGAACATACAGTGGGTCCAGCCAGACCCGCGTGGGGTGAAACGGTGTGTGAGGATTCCTCCCCCAGTGGTCGTGGAAACCCTCGAGAACCTAACTTTCTTTCCATCCACCTCGAGTTTTAACGCAGCAGGGCACCGCACGGCGGGAGGGGAATCTTTGTGAAGAGCGAGCTGGTCCTTGGCTCCAGGCTTTGGCCCCTGGTGAAGGTGAAGGTTGGAGGGCAGGGCCAGGAACTGACTCAGAGAGGGGTCCTTGGCCGGCCCAGGGCTGATGCCAGCACTTGTCAAGTTTCGCACCTGTCGGCCGAAGAAACCCAGGACAATTAGGTGAGTCTGTCCCCTCCCCAAGGTCCTTTGTCTATTTACAATTTCTGAGAGTGTGGCCTTCCTGCTTCGACTGGTCCTTTTTTTGGCCTCTGATACCTTTTAAATGAAGTAGCAATGATTATGGTTTTTTCCAAATAGTTATGACAATTTTCAAACACAGGAAAGTAGAATTCACCACCTAGATTCTCCAATTGTTCATGTTAAATTTAATCACATAATACGTGACATAAAAAAAAACCAAGTCTCCATAAGCGAAATAAAATTGACAACCTATTTAGGTCGCTCAATTAAAAAAAAAAGTCTGATAAAGCCAAACATCTGGAATTTGCTGTTTTACAGGATCAACTTATAGAAAAAACGGCTTACATAGGGGTGGGCAGGGATATGTTCATTACTGAATTTTTTTCTTAGATTAATTTATTTCTCCCCTCCCCCTCGTTGTTTGCACTTGCTGGGTCTGTTCATCTTCCTTTTAGGAGGCTCTGGGGGACCCGAACCTGGGACCTCCCATGTGGTAGGCAGGAGCTCAATTGCTTGAGCCACTTCTGCTTCCCCATTATTGAATTTTTTCTTTTCCTTTTTCTTTTCTTTTTTTTTTTTTTTTAAAGATTTATCCATCCATATAATTCCCCCCTCCCCCAGTTGGCTGTTCTCTGTGTCTATTTGCTGCGTCTTGTTTCTTTGTCCGCTTCTGTTGTCAGCGGCAAGGGAAGTGTGGGCGGCGCCATTCCTGGGCAGGCTGCACTTTCTTTCGCGCTGGGCGGCTCTCCTTACGGGCCGCACTCCTTGCGCATGGGGCTCCCCTACGCAGGGGACACCCCTGCGTGGCAGGGCACTCCTTGTGCACATCAGCACTGCGCATGGGCCAGCTCCACGTGCAAGGAGGTCCGGGGCTTGAACCACGGACCTCCCATGTGGTAGACGGACGCCCTAACCACTGGGCCAAGTCCGTTTCCCCATTATTGAATTTTTGACCATGTATTACCATTATCAAATTCCATTTCTGTCTTCCCCACTGAATAGGCATTTCCTTGAGGGCAGCAACTTATTTTCTGTTTCTAAAATGAAAACTTAAGGGAGTGGATGTAGCTCAGTGGTTGAGCCCCTGCTTCTCATATATGAGGTTTCCTGTTCAATCCCGGGTGCCTTCTTAACAACATGAGAATAAATGAACATGGATTTGTAAAACTTTAAAACACTGCAGGACAGATTCAAGTCCCTTCTGACTTTTTAAAAAAATCAACTTGGATGTCTCCTCTCTCTAAAGATTAAGTTCCTTTTCACGGCTTGGGGTGGCCTGTGTGCTTTCACACACAGCTGCACTCTTAGGAACCGCATGATGATATTGGCTTGTGCGTGTTTGTTTCCATTCAGCCTATGTTCATGGACACAAAATTCCGGAGCATCCCGCAGTTTGCTCAATATCACGTCTAGGAGGTCACTGCATGACAATACATGCAGCTCTACCTCCTCTTAAATTGCTACATGGTAAAGTACTCCCGAGTACGTCGCACCACCAATGATTTATCTAATCCTCTAGCGCTGGATATTTCCAGCAAAGCGGTGGAAACAACTGCACCCAGTGCCGCAGCGAGCAGTCTCGAGCTGCTAGTTCAGGGAAGGACTGCTGGGTTTACACTTCACATATTAGGAAGCATCCAGTTCAACCTTAATTCAGTGCTAAGTGAAGCTAAGGGGTCAAAGCCTTCAGTGCAATCGCTTTCCCCCGGGGAGGGGGCAGGCAGGGGCGCTGCTATCAGACCCATTTCGCAGGGGAAACAGGCCCAGCCAGGCTCACTCGCCTGAGGCCACCCACAGCGAGGGCACTCGGGGGGCGGGCACCCAACTTTATGCCAACGGCCTTGCCCTTTGCAAACATCTGCAGGCTGCGATGGAAATGAGCCCGCCTAGAGGGCCCCGTGCGCGGTCAGACCCCTTCACTTCCCCAGTTGCCGGCCGTTCCCCGATTTTGCAAACTGACTCGCATGGGGAGCTGTTGGTCCTCGAACGGGGTTCCGCTAATTGGGGAACGCGGCGCCCAGGTTCCGGCTCCGGGTCTCGAACCCTCACCCCGCGCCTCCTTTCCCCCCCCCCCCCCGCCCCCGGGCCGGACGCTGATGTTGTGCTGAGTCTCACGTACTCAGCCGCCGCCTGATAGCCACGGCAGGTGGGCGGTGATTGGCACCTGCCCCAGCCAGTCGCGCGCCTCGGGCTGACCCCGCAGCCAATCCTCGCCGCGCCCCCTGCGGTCGTGGGGCCGTCCCAGAGGCGCCGTTGTCAATCCGAGGCCCAGCGGCCGTCGGGTTGGTCGCGGCCTCTTTGACTGGCGCGCGCCGCCTCCAATGAGCGCGGAGCCGGTCAGCGGGCACGTGGGAGGGCTCCGGCGTGTCCCTTCCCGCCGGCCAATGGGGAGGTGAGACCGGCGCCGGCGCCCGCCCAATCGGGGCGCGCGGCGGGCGGGCCGTGCGTTGTTGATGGGCCCGTCGGAGGGGAGGGGCGGAGCTGTCAGCAGCGGCCAATGGGCGCGCGGGCGTGGGCTCGCGGGCCAATGGCAGCCGGGGCGGAGCGGTCGCCCGGCCTCATAAGCCCCGCCCGCGGCGCTCGCGGAGGGCTCGGCCGCCAGCCACCGAGCGGGGTCCGGCCCGAGCGGGCCGGGGGCTGCGACGCCGAGGGCGCGGGAGCGCGCGCCGGGCCGCGCGCCGCCTCAGGTGAGCCGCGGGGAGGCCCCGGCGGGCCGCGGGCGAGCGCGGGGTCCCGCCGCCCCCGCCGCCCGGCGCTGCGGGCGCGCCCGGCACTCGAGGCCCAGGCCTCGGGCGCGGCCTGCTCGGCCCGCGGCCGCCGCGCTTTGTCCCGGCCCGCGAGGCGCCCGGGGGGCGTCGACTGCCCGCGCCGGGGGGCGGCGGCGAGGCCCGCGGGCGGCGGCGGGGCGCGGGGGCGGCGGCGGGGGGCGCCCCGGGCCGGGGGCGCGCGGGGGGCCTGGAGCCCCGGGCCCGCCCCGCACAAAAGAGGCCGGCGTGGGTGGCCCGGGCCCTGCTCCTTTCGGGCCCCGGGCGACCCCCGCGACCGCCCGGGCCACGGCCCTGGGGGCGCCCGTGGGAGTCTTGGGGAGCCCCCCTCTGGAGCCACGGGCCCCCCAAAAATCGTCCTCCTCGCCCCTACCGCCCATGGCCGCGTCCACACTCGCCCCCCCGTCTCCCGCATCCCCTCCCCCAGAATTCGCGTGCAGTCGGAGGTTGTTAAATGTGCAGCCGCAGCTCCCAAGACGGGGGGCCTCGGCCGCCACCCCCCGGCCCCGTTCAGCTTCCCCTCCATCGCCCGAGCTGTCGAGCCCACTTCTGGAGTTGCTACCGCGGCGACCCCGGGGGCCGCCCGCGCCCCCCACCCCCGCGGGGGAGGGGGGAGTAGGAGGGAGACCCCTGCGGGGTGCACTTGACCTGGGGTCCGGCGGGCGCTGGGCGCGGGGCGCAGGCCGCCTGCCCACCCCAGCCACGGTGCGACGCTGTGCAGGGGGGAGCTCCTGGATTCCGATTATTTGGTCACCAGAGGTGGGAGGGAAACCGTCGCCGGGTTTTCGGGGTGCCCCCATCTGCGTGCTTGGGAGGCGGCTTCTTGGCTTCGTGATTCCTGCGCACCCAGCGAGGTGTTGGGGGAGTTGGGAAACTAGGGAGACGGTGCTTCTGCCCCGTGGAGCCGCAGGTCCCGGAATGTGGGAAGAGCATGTCTTTTTTTCCTGTGGGTTCTGGCCGTGGAGTCAACGAGTGCCTTTGGGACTCGCAGGGGGGCGGGGGCGGCCAGCCCCGTCTTGGGTTCAGGATCCTGGGGTGCATTCCGGGGCTGGGTGGTCTGTCCTCTGCTTCGACAAGCTGTTGGTGTGACTGTCTCAGGCCTGAGCAAGGAAGCGGCGCGGACGGGCTCCTTCGATTTTATCATGGCCACGCCAGGGCCGGTGACACCCCTCATGCCCGGAAGGTGGCTTTCCTTTGGGGTTGTCGGGAGCGCCTGCCCCCAGCTGGGGTGACCTGTTTTCTGCAGTGGGCAGCCGCTCCCGGCTTTGCGATCTTGCCTTTTTGAAACCTCGGGCAGGGCGTAAAGTTGGAGAGTCAACTTTCAAGGATCCGAGCAGGGGACTGCTAAAAACTTGCCGGCCCCCTCTCCGCGTGGCTCTTGGGGGCGCCCACTTTGTGCTGGGGCACCCCGGCCGGGGCTACCGCCGGGGAGGAAGGAGGTGGTGGCCCAGCTGCCGCAGGGTGTCGTGGGTGCTTTGGATGGAAGGGGACGCTGACCACCGGGAGCGCGTGCGGGTGTGTGTGTGCACGCACTCGCTTGTGTAGCTGTTAGGACTTGAAATACAGAGATCTTAGAACAATCGATTTTCTCCATTTCCTAATCCTCTCCTCTTCGGACCGGCTGCTGAGGGCGTAAATCAGGCGTTCACCGGTCAGCGCCCCGCCCAGTCTTTGTTGTACTTTTCTGTCTCCAGGAAAAGACCCTTCCTGGGTACCCACCCATCCTCGGCCCCAGTCCCACCCTGCAGGAGCCTCCTGGGGCTATCGGGGTGGCCCCTGGACCCTCTCTCCCACCCCGCCTTTGATCCCTGTTCTTTCTGTCGCTCCCCCACCCCCCACTGGTTTCCTGGCCCACCGCCCCCTCCGGGATGGCAGCGGAGCCTTGGGGAGCCCATCTGTTCCTGGGCTCCCTTCCTGACACTCGAGAAGGGTGGTTGGGGCCACTCCCCGCATCCCACCTGGGGCTGTTGGCTCTGGTTTTC
The DNA here is from genome assembly GCF_030445035.2 of Dasypus novemcinctus. Taxonomy (NCBI): domain Eukaryota; kingdom Metazoa; phylum Chordata; class Mammalia; order Cingulata; family Dasypodidae; genus Dasypus; species Dasypus novemcinctus. Next base: position 81,201,132 of record NC_080691.1, on the reverse strand, counting down.
TCGCTCTGGGACGGGCTGGAGAGAGTCCCTAGGGAGGGGGCCTTCAGCCTGGGGGCGGGAGGAGGGAGGGGCGTGTGCTGGGTGTGACCTGGCAGGGGGAGGGCAGGACAAGGTGGTGCTGAGAGGGGTTGCGGCTGGCGGGTGGCTTTCTTCCTGGTTGCCGGGCTGCAGGACCTTGGGCGAGTCACTCGTTCAGCCCCCTTTGTCCAGGGACCAGGGGGCGGGCCACTAAACCTTCCCATGCTTGCAGGGAGGGGGAGTGGCAGAGGAACTAGGGGCAGGAGGGTCGCTGGGGGCTACCGCCCCAGCTCCCACCAGAGCCTCCCCAGGGCAGCCGGCCCTTGGCTGGCTGGGGGTGGGGGCCCTGGACCCACCCCTGCGTGCGCCATTTCTGGCTTGGGAAGCTGGACAGCAGAGGACAGGGTTCAGAGGACAGGGTGTCTGCCTCCTCTCCCTTGTATCCATCCCCCCAGTCTGGAGATCTGGGTCGGCGGCAGTGCTCTGTCTAGGGCAGGGCTGTCCCCTCCCCAGCCTCAGGCGTCCTCAGCTGTGAAATGGGCGGATGGCAGCACCCCAGGGGCCTCTCCACCCGGTAGTCTCTGCTAGGTCATTCTCTGGGGCTGAGCCGCCCCAGGCCCTGCAGGGTTGATGCTGCCTCCCTGCCTCCACCCCCTCCGCTCATGCCAGGCCACTGGAAACTTCCCAGGCCCCCCCCCCTGGAGGACCCTCGGGTTAATTTAACCTGCACCGGCTGACTTCCGAGGTCCCTGGGTCCCTCCGCCCTTCCTCACCCTCCGCCCTTCCTCACCCTCCGCCCTTCCTCACCGCCCCCTTTAGGGGCGGGCAGCCCTGCCTGGCCCCACCCTAGGGTGCAAGGGCTGCCCACAAACAGACCGGGCCCCCTCCCTTGCTGTGTTTGGGGCCCTCCGGACTCCTGACCCCTGTCCTGGCGGGTGTGGACTGCCGAGCCCCTGCAGGCCCCACCCGGGCCCCCCTCGGTTCCCCCCCTCCCCACCCCGGCCCTTCGGGTCGCCCGGCAGCTTTCTTGCCGTGGACTCCCGGTTACCCACTGGGGGCTGGTGGATACTTTCAGGAAGCATGTTACAGTGGCTTGAGTGCAACACAAGCTTGTGTTGGCGTGGCGGGGGTTGGATACCTGAGCGAGGCGGTTTCTCCCTGCTCAGGGTGGCCTGTGGTGGGATGGACCCGCTTGCTGGGTGGATCGGGTCTACCCGTCCCTCTGTTTTCCCTCCTGCTCCCTCAAGGACCTTTGAAAAACCCTGGGAAAGGCCTTCCCCTGCCTGGCCTTCCGGCGGCTTCCTGTCGCCCTTGGACAGCGTTCCAGACCCCTTCCCGTGGCTGCCCGCTCTGCCGTCGGGCCCCTCTCCTGGCTTCCTTCCCTGCCGTGTCCCCCTCCCATGCACCCCGTGCGGCCTTACCCCCCTCCCCGCCTGCCCCAGGGCCTTTGCACTGGCCCTGCCTGCCCGGGTCTTGGGTCTCGGCGGTCAGCGCCGCCCCTCCAGCCCGCCTCTCCCGGCCTACCAGGTCCTCCCGGGGGCCCCTTCAGCGCCTCCGAGGTGTGCACTCGCCTGTTTACGCATCTGTTGTCTGTGTCGTGCGCTAGGGCAAGGGCTTTTCTGAACAGGGTCTGAGGGAGAGGTCTTTTTGGCTCTGCGGCCAGATGCGCTCTGTCCTGATAGCCGCTGGGCCTTAGCGCGACAGTGGCCACTGGGGTCTGTATACGGCAAGCGGGCCTGTGTCCCGGTAAACTTTATCTGCGGGCCTGGAACTTAAATTTTCTATGACTTGCGTCACAAAAATAGTATTCTTCTTTTGATTGCTCCTCGCCTCAGCTGGTTTAAAAGTGTGCAAACCGTTCCTGGCCCACTGGCCCAGCCAGAATGGGGGGCGGGCGGGACGGGGCCGAGGGCTGGAGCCTGCCGCGCCCTGCAGCCACCACCCTGAGATCCCCGAGATGCGCCCACCTGCCCCACTCGCCCGCCTGCCCCGCTCGCGGCGGGTGTGGGTGAACCCGCGCCCGTGGAATCAACGAACGTCCTGCTCTCCTGCACAGCGTTTCAAGCAGCCCTGGAGGTGGGAACAGACGGGCCACGCGCCATGTCGGGCGAAATCCAGGCCGCAGGGAGCGCAGGGCGACGCCGGGCCCACGGGTGCCCCGGAGGGAGGACGGCTGGGCACGGTCGGGGCGGTCCCTCGCTGCGTGGGGCTGCGGGCGCTCCCCCGCCCTTGGGGTGGCACTGCCCCCTTCCTCTTTGCCCGCACGGGAGCCTGGCAAGGAGCGGCGGCGGCCCCGAGGGGTTTTGCTTTGACCTGGACGGGGCTGAGCGCATAACGGAAGAGAAGATTTCACAAGCGCCTTGTTCTGTGAGCATCCAGAGCACCCTGCTTTACCCCCAGCAGCGCCCCCTGGGAAGGGGCCGTGGTCCTGGCACGGGGGCTTGGGGTGACACCTCGCAAGAGCTCGAGGCAGGGAGCCCCCGTGGGGGTTAAACTCCAGGCCTGCCGGGCCGGGCCGCACGGAGGTGACCGAGGGGCAGCGGCACGGGAGCGGCGGGGCGCACTGGCTTCCCTCCTCTCCTGTGGCGCTTGGACACGAAGTCTGGCCCAGGAGGGGCCTCCAAGGCCAACGTGCGCCAGGAGGGCCTGGCGAGTGTCTCCATTTTGGGCCGGTCCCAGGAACGTCCCAACTTGTCAAGAAAGCAGACAGTTAATTTACAGTCCTGTTCCCCGCGTCGGCGAATGAAGAGCCCGGAGAGGCTCGCGCCGGGCCTCTGCGCCTGTGCGGGTTGCGTGTCTTGTCCTCTGCTCTCCTTGCTTTCTCTTGCCTTCCTCTCTTGTTGAAGCCCCTCGCCGAGCTCAGCAAACGTGGGGGCCTGATGAAATTCCCCCAGCTTTCGTGAGATCCTGCCATGTCTGCCCGAGCCCTCCTCGCCCCCCGGGCAGGGGTGCTGCCTTTGGGCGGTGGGTGCTGAGAGCAGCAAGTTTTCCCTCAGCTCTGGGCTGTGAGTGCTCCGGGGAGGACCCCTCGATCGCAGCCTCACCCCACTGGCTCTCGGGGTACCTAAGAGGACGGTAACGCCTTCGGGACTGGGCGCCCTTTGCCAGTACCAAGCGCAGCTCTGCCTTTCCCGCGCGTGATGGCACCTTCCGGGCAGGTAGGGGTGGAGGTGGGCCGGCTGTTGCGGTGTGCCGGCGCGGAAACCTGGCACCTGGGGCGTCTCGGGGGAGAGGACGTGGCGAGACACGGCTCGTGTAAGATGAGCTGGCAGTAGGCTCAGAACGGCGCTTTGTGCGAGAGGCAGCGCGAGATGGGTCCCAGGGGGGCGCCTTAGACCGGAGGGCCAGCTCGAGGCTGCCGGCGCCTGCGGAGGGGTGCCCCCAGCGGGCGTGCGGGGGGTCCCCCGAGCTGCAACAGGCAGAAGCAGGCTGCGTCCTCACCCTGAGCCTGGCACCCCAGCCCCTCCAGGCGCTGGGAGCGGGTGCAGCGCCCACCCAGGCCGGCCCTCGGCCGGGTCCCCGCGGCACGTGAGGGGCCCCGGCCCCCTCCAGGCCCACCTCGGCTCCCCTGGACGGGTGTAGGCTACAGGGCCAGGGAGACCCCCAGCACTTGGCTGCTGCCTGCTTCCCTGCACCCTCCCTCTGGAAACCTCCCTGGCCGGTGGGGTGGGCCCCCAGCAGCTCGGCCGATCTTGGAGCCACGTGGCCGCATGGGTCTGATTACGTTGGTCCGTCACGAGTCGGGCCCAGAACTGCTGCGGTGAGTAAAGCCCCTGGAATCTAAAATCACGCTCCCTCCGCTGCTTCTAGTCTCGGCTCCTTCGGGAGAGGAGGACGCGCAGAGGCAGGGGTGCGGCCTCGCTGCCCTCTGGGCTCCGGGCTCCAGGGTCGGGGAAGGCCGTGGGGCTTTCTTCCCGCATCCCTCCTACGCTGGTGCCAAAGCAGAGGGGCCCCGGGGCCGGGCCGGGGCTAGCGGGGCTCTCATGTGTCCTGTGCGCCCTGTCCCTCCTGCCGGGGAGGGAGGATAGACAGGGCATCTGCGCCCCCCTGGGCGAGCTTGCTGGTGCCTCGGTCCTTGCAGCCAGGTGTGGCCCTGCTGACCGTGCCAGCTGCCGTCGGGCCACGGGGAGCGCGGGCACAGTGGCCTCTGTCCATGCCAAGACCGTCCCTCTCGCCCACAGCCTGGGCCCTGGGCATCTGCGCATGCCTGCCTTCGCGTCGCTGAGCACAGTGGTCGTGGGCGAGCCTGTGTGGGCGTCTGGTGCCTGTGGCCACGTGCCCTGCTGTGCCCGCAGGAGCTCACCGTCCCTGGTGGAAGGCCAGGGCTGCCCGGGGCGGACACGCGTGCCGGGGGCGCAGGACCGAAGCCGTGCGGTCGACTTGGATGGAGTCGGGTGGGCATCGCCGAAGGGCTGCCGTTGGAGCCGAGGTTGACCAGGAGGTGGGGGCGGAGAAGAGGGGTAGGGCTGCCCCGGGCTTCCTCGGGGGCAGAGTGGGGGCGCCCCGGGGAGGCAGGGAGCCGGGAGACGCCGGCCGGTCCCCCAGGAGCTGCTGGGCACTCGGACCCGGGCGAGCGCCCAAGGATCTACCAGGCGGTCGGGGCGGAGGCAGACCAGAGCTGCCCGCGCCTGGCGCAGCCGCGTCGGCTGCTGAGGGACAGCGCTGGGCGCAGCCCCCTCCGCGACGTTCTAGGGCAGCCCCTTTGAGATGGAGGTCTTCTTGAGAGGTGATTCACCTTCCATCACATTCACCTGTTCAAAACGGACAATGTCGTGGGTGTTAGTATCGTCCCAGAGTTGTCTCATTTCAGAACTTCCTCCTCACGTCCGCGGAGTGACCCAGTCCCTTTAGCAGTTACTCCCCGCTCTGTCTCCTCCCACCACACACACACTGGCCGCCGCTCGTCTCCTTTCTGTGTCTGGATTTGCCCCTTCTGGAATTTTCGCTGAGGTGGCCTCGTGCAGTCTGTGGCCTTCTGTGTGTGGCTTCTCTCGGGGCCTCGTGGTTTCAGGGTTTGGCCACATTGTAGCCTGTCTCAGAACCCTACTATATGATCGCCCGCTTTTTGTGTTTGTTTTTTAAGGTTTATTTATTTCTCCCTGCACCCTCGTTTGCATTTTGCTGTGTCTGCTTCTTGTGTGCTCATCTTTTAGGAGGTACGGGGAACCAAACCTGGGACTTCCAGTGTGGGAGGGAGGTGCTTAATCACTTGCACTACTCCACTTCCTGCTTTGTTTTGCATCTCCCGTTATGTTTTCCTCCTCGTGTCTCTTGTGTCATCTTGTGTCAGCTCACTGTGCTTGCCTGTCGCACCAGCTTGATGTCTTGCTTGTCTTTAGGAGGCACCAGGAACCGACCCTGGGACCTCCTGTGTGAGAGGTGGAAGCTCAGTCGATTGAACCACAGCCACCTTCCCCACATTTTGTTTTGCCACTCAGCCGTCGGTGGACGTTGAGTTGTCGGTACTTCCTGCTGTCTTCCCCCTGAACCATCTCAGCGTCGCAGAAACCCCAGCGGTGCCGCGGGCACACTGTGCGCCCAGCCGGCCTCCCTGGGGCCGGGGTGGGGGCGGTTCTGGGGTCAGCCAGGGAGAGAGGGTCAGGGCGGGCCGGGGCTGGGCCGTGGGGGACGGCTGAGGTCTGGCCCTGAGGCGACAGGCCCCCAAGCCCTGCCCCTGCCCCGCCCCTTGGCTCCAGGTGGGCTGTGGTGATCCCAGAACCCTCCCCTGCTGGAGTGGGGCAGCGCCTGGGCCCCTCCTGGAGGCCCTGCCCCGTGGGTCCCTTGTAGGGACGAGCCTCCGAGCCTCCACCCTGGGGCAGTGTGGCCCCGACGGGACACAGCCTCTGGCCCGTCCAGTCCCTGGTCCCTGCAGGTTCCCGCCGAGGGCAGCCGGGGCCCCCTGCCTGCCTGTCCCCAGCCACGGCGTCCTGGTTTCTCCCTGCCCTGCACTGGGCCTTGCCTGCTGGCCGCCGGCCGTGTGCTGCAGCTGCCAGCATGCTCCCCAGAGCTCCACGTGGCCCGTCGGGTCCTTGCCCCCGTCCTTCCGAGAGCCCCTCCGGCACGTTCTGGCCGGCTGGCTCACAGGCGAGCTGCCCGCTGGGGCCACTCGCCCGCCCGCCCGGGCCTGGTCCCCAGCCTTGGCAGGTCGAGCCCCGGTTAGAAGGGGGGCGTTTCTGAGCACCGCCCGCGGGAGGCCTTCCGCCCGAGAAGCCTGCCGCCACCCACGGGCGCTGCAGGAGGAGCCGCGGGCTGGCCTGGAGGGCGGACGGGAGCGGGGGCCGGCGGGCTGACCCGGGGCCCCGTGGCACGCAGCTGGCCAGGAGCCTGGAGCACTGCTGTGCCCCTGGGGTGGTGGTGGCTCGGGCGAGGGGCCAGCACCTACCCCGTGGGGCCTGTGGTCCTTCCTGTGGACCCTTGCACGCAGCCCCCGTTCTTGGTGGGGTACGCTGAAGCGGGTGCCAGCCCTGAGCGCCGCTGTACTGTGCGTGTGACGCCGCCCGGCCAGGGTCGGCCCAGCGGCCTCTGAACCCGGACCTCGGGAGGAGTTTCCGGGCGAGGGAGTTACACGCGCTTGCGGTGCCGTCGGGGAGAGACCTGTGGGCACACAGAGCCGGAAGCGGCCCTCCGCAGTCGCGGGCGGGTGCGGAGGGCCCCGGGGTCAGCCGCGTTGGCGGGCTGCTGCCAGGAGGGCTGGCTCCGGCACCTGCCGCCCGGTCAGCACGGCCTCTGCACCTGTGTCCTCCTAAACGGGGCGGGGGCAGAGGCCTCTGCCTCGAGGAGGGTAGGGGGGACGCGAGCTGGTGCTGCCTGGGGCCGTTCGTGGCCGCCGCCTCCGGGGCGCTCCTGGGGTCGCGCGAGGGGAGGGCCCGGCCCGCAGCGCCCAGGACAGGGCCCAGGACGGCCCGGGCTCAGCGGCCCCGTGTGGGAAGCCCGTCTGGCACGGCGCGAACCTCGGTAGACTGTGAAAACGATTTCTCTCTGGGTTCCTCCTTTCCTTGACTGTAAATTGAGGCGTCGAAATCAAAGTTGCCCAAGGGGCTTTCTATTCCAGAGTCGCCAGTGGGTTTTCTTGCTGCGAAGGAGCAATCGAGTCCCTGGAAGGTGACTTCTAGTGGAAGTAAGGTGTTTCAGCTTTTCCCTTTCCGTTTCCTCGGGGAGTCTTTGTTGAAATAGGGCAGGCAGGAGGGCTGGGGTGGGGCTTCCTTGGGCAGGTGCTCCCTCGGGAGGCTGCACGGAGGCGGCGGCGGAGCCTGGAGCAGAGCTCGGAGTCCTTCCGGCGTCTTCCGCACACCTCGTCGGGGGTTCCACCTCAGCGAACTGGCATTTTGTTGTCGAGCGCCCACTTGTAGAGACATGTCCTGCGAGAACGGGGACAGCCAGGCCCTGGCGAGGACCTGGGAGACGACTTGGGCTTTGGGGACCGGCTCCTCGTGTGGAAACGACGCACCGGGTCCCGGGCCCTGGCCCTCCGTGGGCACAGCGTCCTGGTTGAGCTCACCACAGCCCGGGGCGCCAGGCACAGCCTCCGAGGAGGGAAGGAGCGGCCTGGGGTTCCCGGGCCTGCTCCTTGAAACCCGAGATCCCCCCGTTCTCGTGAGCTTGGCCTTTAGCAGAAGCACGGTGCCCAGGGCCCAGCGCACAGGCCGGGCGGCCACAGGAGGCCTCGGCCCCGGGCGTGGTCAGGAGCCGGTGGAGGGTGAAGGGGCGAGTGTTGCTGGATGACCCCAACCCCCGCCCTGTGGAGGGCGAGAGGCAGGAGGGCTGGGGTTCGGATGTGCGCGGTGGGTGGTAGGGGGGTGTGGCTCTGGGCCTTTGCCACCTGCAGAGAAATTCTGTCCTCTAGGCCACGGTTTCACTTGGACCTCGGCTGGGTCCCCGGGATGCGTGGATGTGATGTGGGCAGGGGGCCCAGCCAGGGCCTGTCTCTGGGACCCACCCCAGCACCCTCGGCTCTGTGGGTGCCACCCACTCGGCGGTCCCCTCATCCTTCCCTCGATGCGCGAGCCGCGTGTCCTGAGTGGGACAAGAGGAGAGCCCGTGTGGAAGCAGCCCCTGCCCGGCCCCGTGGGTTCCCGAAACGCCCACGATGTCACGGTGCTGTGGGCTTGGCCGAGGGCCCCCGTGGAGGGAGTGCTGCAGAGGGGTGCGGGTGCCCCACCCCGTGCCAGGAGCCCCTCGTGGCCCAGGCGCCCAGAAAGGCCTCTCCGGGCTGTGCCAGGGGACCTGCGTGTCGGCGGCCGTGCCCAGAGGCAGCCACGTTCAGAACCGCGCCCGCAGACCCGCGGCCGCCGCTGGCGTGGGGCAGGCCCAGAGACCCAGTGATTCCCCACATGCCACGGCTGGTGAGGACACCCCAAGGGATGCCACGGCCAAGTCCCAGAACCCTGTGGGCGTTTCTAAAGGGCATTTACTGGGGCAGGAGCCTGCGGTCCCACGGCCCCTGAGAGCCGCCTCGAGCTGCCTTCTCAGCAGCGTCGGCCGCCCCGAGGAGGCAGTGGAGGCCGACCTCGCCCGGCCCCTCGGCCCTGGGCTCCCGCCTCCTCCCGAGGGTCGGCGGAACCTCTCGCTCTCAGCTGCGGGCGGGCGCAGGGCCCGGCTCCCAGGCTGCCTCGCTCTCAGCCGCAGACTACCAGGCGAACGGCGCACCTCTCCCGGGCCCAGATCAAAACCACAGTGCTCCCTCTCGCCCCTGTGCCTTCTCGGGTGAGTGAGTGAGTGCATCTGCCCACCCAGGGGGCCTGGGCTCAGCCTGAGCTAGGCCCTCCTGACGTGGTCGAATCAAAAGCCCTGAACTGGGAAGCGGACTTGGCTCAATGGATAGAGCGTCCGCCTACCACATGGGAGGCCCAGGGTTCAAACCCAGGGCCTCCTGACCCGTGTGGAGCTGGCCCACATGCAGTGCTGATGCGTGCAAGGAGTGCCCTGCCACGCAGGGGTGTCCCCCGCTGTGTGTTCTTCTTGTCTGCTTGTATTCTTGTCAGCAGCACTGAGAATCTGCGTCTCTTTTTTTGTTGTGTCACCTTGCTACGTCAGCTCTCTGTGTGTGCGGCGCCATTCCTGGGCAGGCTGCACTTCCTTTCGCGCTGTGCGGCTCTCCTTATGGGGCGCACTCCTTGCGTGTGGGGCTCCCCTACGCGGGGGACACCCCTGCGCGTTCTCTTGTGTTTCGTTGTGTTGCACTGTATGCGTTGTGTTGCGTTGTCCTGTGTTGCATTGTATTGCCTTGTCTTGCATTTATTATGGAAAATTTGAGCACATAGGAAAACACACAGTCTAGGATTGTGGGCCCCATGTGCACATCACCCAGCCTCCAGACCTCCACTGTGTGCCGTGCCCATCCAGCTCTCCATCCCTGCGAAATCACCCCCGACTTTCATTTTATCAAACCTTTTTTTTTTCAAAGATCTATTTATTTATTTCCCCCCTTCCTCTCCTCCTGCCCTGCTGTTCTTCCTATCTGTGTTGTCTTCTCTTCTCATCTTTCTCCTCTAGGATGCACCGGGATTCGATTCTGGAAACTCCTGATGTGGAGAGAGGTTCCCTGTCAGCTGCGCCACCTCAGTTCCTGGTTTCTGCTGCGCTTCACCTTGACTCTCCCCTCGTCTCTCCTTTGATACGTTGTCATCGTGCTGCGTGACTCACTTGTGCGGGCACTGGCTCGCCACGCGGGCATTGGCTTGCTGCATGGCACTCGCGCCAGCACTGGCTCGCCACACAGGCATGCTCTCTCTTCTTTTTCATCAGCAGGCCCCAGGGATGGAACCCGGGTCCTCCCATGTGGTAGGCAGAAGCTCTGTCACTTGAGCCACATCCGCTTCCCTAAACTTCCTCTTAGGAGAGCATGAGATTCCCAAGGAGCTGCAAAGATAGCATAGGGAGGCCCTGTGTGGTCTCCCCAGCCTGCCCCAGGGGTGGCGTCTTACAGACCCAGAGCTCATTGTCAAGGCCGGAAGTCGAAGCGATAGCATTAGGTAGTTCGCGACACACATTCAGGTTTTTTGTGCCCCCCCCCCAGCCTTGTGCTGTTCTATCACCTGTCTGGATCCGGTACCCACCGCTGCTGTTGTGACGCAGCAGAGCTGTCAGTCACCACAGAGGAAGCCCCGCCCCCCAGCTCCCCGGGACCACGGTCTGTCCTCCAGCGCTCGCTCTCATTCTGTCACTGTGAGAATGTCATGTGAATGGATCCTTACTGGTACATAACCTTTTGGGACTGGAGTTTTGTACTTAAGGTCCATTCACGCTGTTCTGTGGACCAGCAGGTCTCTCGTATTGCTGTGTTGTAGTATTTTATCAGCCTTTTTTCGTTTCTTTCTGTAAGGGCAGTGGTAATAGTAGTAGTAATCTTTGGTTTTATTTTTGCTTTTAGTGCTTTGGGTGTTGGCGCTCTCTCTCTTTTTTTTTGAGGTACTGGGGGCAGGGGATTGAACCCTCATATGTGGGAAGCTGGCGCTCAACCAGTGAGCCACACTGGCTCACTCGAGTTGGTTATTACATTCGTTTATTTGCTTGTTATTTGTCTTTTTGTTTTTTCAGGAGGCACCAGGAACCAAACCTGGGACCTCCCCTGTGGGCAGCAGGAGCGCAGCTGCCTGAGCCACACCTGCTCCTATTAGCTTTTTTTCCCTTGGTCAGTCTGCCTAAAAGTTTGTTAATTTTGTTGATCTTTTTGAAGAACCAACTGGTGGTTTTCTGTTGATTTGCATTTCTATTGATTTTTCTCAATTGTTTTCGGTTCATTGTTTGATTACTTTCCACAGGGATCTTAATTATTTCCTTCCTTATGCTTTCCTTAGGTTTAGTTTGTTGTTGTTTTTCCAAGGTGGAGGGTTAGGTTATGGATTTGAGATTGTCTTCTTTTTAAAAAAAAAAAAAAAATAGACATTTCCGGCTATCACTTCTCCTCCAAGTACTGCTTGGCTGCATCCTAGAATTTGTGGCTTATTGTGTCATTTTAATTTACCTCAGAGTATCTTCTTCTTTCTCTTGTGATTTCTTCTTTGACCCATTGGTTATTTAGGAGAGTATTGTTTAAGTTCCACATTTTTGTGCATTTCCTGAATTTCTTTTATCATGGTCAGAGAACCATGACTTGATTTTACAGCCTAGCATGTGGTCTTTCCTAGAGAACGTTCCATGTGTGCTGAGAAAAAAAAAAACAACACTTTGCTGTTTTTGGGTAAAGTGCTATATAGATGCCCGTTAGGTCTGTTGGTTTGTAGTCTTGTTCAAGTTGTGTATTTCCTTATTGATAATCTGCCGAGTTATTCTGGCCATTAGTGAGGTGGTATAGTGAAGTCTCCAGCTATTGTCGAATTGTGTATTTTTCTCTTCATTTCTGTCGGGTTTTGTTTCCTGTATTCTAAGCCTCTGTAGCTAGGTGCATATATATATTTATAATTCTTATATCTTCCCAATGGGTTGATTCTTTCATTGTTATAAAATATCTTCCTTTTTTCTAGCAATGTTTTTTTTTCCCCCAAAGCAGTGAAATTTAATAGTATATAAAAGAAGGCAAAGTATGTTTCTAGGAAGGTTTTCATCTAAGTTGCCAAATGAGACAATTTCTGATAGTATTCTTTTCTTACTTAAAAAATTTTATTGAAGTATATCACTCGTACATGAATATACATTATTAATAATAAGTGCTGTATAGTGGAAGTTGTGAACTTATAAAACAAACATGCATATCATCACGAAAGGTTTCCATGTATCTCGCTACCAGCACCACCTTGCATTGCTGTGAAACATTTGTTACAAACTAGGAAGGAGCATCGTCACAATATTGCTACTAGCTATAGCCTGTAACTGACGTTTGCTATCTTTCCCCCCAACCCTGCCAGTTATTAGCACCCTGTGTTAGTGTTAGGTATTTGTTACCGTTCTTTAGAGAACCTTCTCATAGTTGTTCTGCTGACCACAGTCCATCCTCCACCGCAGGATTCATTGTGCTGTAAGTCCCGTGCCTTGTACAGTCCATTCAGAGTGGACACTCAGGGGTCTCTTCTCCATCAAGGATTGTGCTGTCGTCAGCTCAGTCAATTTTAGAACGTTTTCACTACTCCAAAAGGAAAACCCCGTACTCCCTTATTGTTGCCCCTTAGAATTCACGTAATCTTTTTTGCCATTGCTGCACAAATACTGCACAATACCACAGTGTTAACTGTTGTTCTCATAAGTTTCATTAGTTGTAATTTCCCCATGTATCACCATATTATTTTTTTTTGTTTTTTGTTTTTGTCTTTATTTTTTTAATGTTACATTAAAAAAATATGAGGTCCCCATATACCCCCCATCCCCCTCACCCCACTCCTCCCCCCATAACGACAACCTCCTCCATCATCATGAGACTTTCATTGCATTAGGTGAATACATCTCTGAGCACCGCTGCACCTCATGGTCAGTGGTTCACACCATACCATATTCTTAGCACTTTGTGAAAGAAGAACATTCTTATATTTGTATTAGCTACAGCTGTCATCCACCATCGAAATCACGTTGGAGTGTTATCCTTTAGCTTTCTTTCAGTTGACATTTTTGTCTATGGCAACCCCTTTCAGCCACACTCTCAGATATAAATCAGCAGTGTCGTACTCACTGTAATGTGATACTGTCAACTCTTATTAGTTTCCACACTTTTACAATAAACCTTATTAAAAATTCTATGTACGTTAAGCATCAGTTCTCTCAACCCACCTTCTACCTCCTAGTAACTTGTACTCGAGAGTTTACTTCCGTGCGTTGACTGAGTGTATTTAGTTCGTAATAGTGAGACCATGCAGTAGTTGACGTTTTGTGTCTGCCTTATTACATGCAACATAATGTCCTCAAAGTTCATCCGGGTTATCATACTCATCCAGGTTTCATTTACAGCTGACTAGTGTTCCCTCGCATGCCTAGCCCATGTTTCGTTTATCAATTCGTCGGTTGATGGACACTTGGGCGGGTTCCATATCTCAGCGATTGTGAGTAATGCTGCCCTGCACGTCGGTGTGCAGATGTCAGTTTGCATCCTTGCTTTCCGCTTTTCTTTTTTTTTAAAGATTTATTTTTATTTATTTAATTCCCCTCCCCCGGTTGTCTGTTCTCTGTGTCTATTTGCTGCGTCTTGTTTCTTTGTCCACTTCTGTTGTCGTCAGCGGCACGGGAAGTGTGGGCGGTGCCATTCCTGGGCAGGCTGCACTTTCTTTCACGCTGGCGGCTCTCCTTACGGGTGCATTCTCTGCACGTGGGGCTCCCCTACGCGGGGGACACCCCTGCGTGGCAGGGCACTCCTTGCGCGCATCAGCACTGCGCATGGGCCAGCTCCACACGGGTCAAGGAGGCCTGGGGCTTGAACCGCGGACCTCCCATGTGGTAGGCGGATGCCCTAACCACTGGGCCAAAGTCCGTTTCCCTGCTTTCCGCTTTTCTGCCTGCACTCCTAAGTGACAGGATTGCTGGATCACAGGGCAGTTCTACATTCAGATTCTTGAGGTCCCGCTGAACTCTTCAGCGGCTGTGCCATGCTACATTCCCACCGACAGAGAAGGAGCGCGCTGTTTTCTCCACGTCCTCTCTAGCAGTTGTAGATTAAGAAAAAAAGAGTGCCTTTCTCTAAGATGTGAAATGGTGTTTCACTGTAGTTTTGTGATCTCTAGCAGCAGTTTTGTTTTTGGAAGTACAAGGGATTGAACCCAGGACCTCGTACATGGGAAGCAGGTGCTCAACCACTGAGCTACCCCTGCTTCGTAGTGAGAGTTCTTTTGTTTGTTTATTTTTAGGAGGCACCAGGGATTGAACCCAGGGCCTTGTACCTGGGAAGCAGGTGCTCAACGACGTGAGCTCCATCTGCTCCCAAGCAGCTCTGTTTAAAAGCTTATTCTCTGTGGCCTTGGTCCACCCACTCCAGCTTTCTTATGGTTGCTGTTTGCATGCATATTTTTTCCCTTCCTTTTATTTTAAGCCTGTCTGTGTCTTTGAATCTAAAATGTGTCTTGTGTAGACAGCGTATAGTTGGATCTTGCTCTTTTTATACGGTGTGACAATCTCTGCCTTTTGTTGAATTGTTTAATCTCTTCTACTTCATGTGTATGTGTGAGTCCCGTCCCCCCTTCATTAGAGAAGTTGTGGGTTTACAGAACAGTCAAGCATAAAGTACAGGATTCCTGTAAACCACCCTACCAAACGAAATCTAGTCACGTTTAATCTTGTTTTTGACACAGTTACATTTATGCCTGCCCTTTTACTCTTTGATTTCTCTTACGTCTCATGTCTTATTTGTTCCTCTGTTTCTCCTTTGCTGATCTGTTTTGCATTAAGTGGGTATTTTCTAGTGTACCGTTTTAATTCCCTTAGTGATCTTTGAAGGATGCTGATGTGCGTTGGGCCCACTCCTTTCCGCTTTCAGTGCAATGGGCTTGTCCACGCCGTCAGGCCGGGCAATACCCCAGGTCACCCGCCGGCCTCGGCTGCGTCAGGCTCTGTGTGGCTCTCTCTGGCTGTGGCCTCGCTCCTCTCCCTGCCCCGCTGGAGGCTGACCTGCCGCAGGGCTGTGCCTCCGGGCCACAGTGCCAGGCCCGCTGCAGGCAGGGCTCTGGGCGCTCAGCGGCGCTCGGTACCAGAACGCCCCCGATGGGCCGAGAGCGTTCAGCGCAGGCCAGCGAGGCGGTGGGGCGTTTCGGTGCGGGGTTGTGACTGGGCGGTTGGCTGTGGCCCTTCCCTTGAGTGCCGAGCTTGGCATTACAGAGATAGATATATTTTTTTTCCTGTGGAAAAACACGCAATATGAATGTAACTTTCTAAAGCAGACAATTCGTCACCATGAAGTGCATTGTCGACATGGTGTACCTTTCACAACTCTACATTTCCATACTATTTTCATCATCCTGAACCCCAAATCAGGCAATATTTGTCTTTTTGGGTCTGGCTTCTTCCACTCAACATGAGGTCTTTAGGGGCCATCCACGTTGTAGCAGGGACCACAGCTTCACTTCTTTTTCTGGCCGAGTAATATTCCATCGTCTGGGTGGCCCACACTTGTTCCTCCGTCGCCTGTGATGGACACGCGGGTGGCTTCCACCTTCTGGCTGCTGCGACTCGTGCTGCGGCGAGCACTGGTGTACGAGGTTCTGTCCGAGTCCCTGTTTTCAAGTCTTTGGGGTCTGTGCCTCGTGTGGAATCGCCAGTCCCGGCTGATTCTGTGTTTAACTTTCTGAGCAGCCGCCAGACTCTTCACGGCAGCCGCCCCCTTTCCATTCCCGCCAGCAGTGTGCGAGGGTTCCCGTCCCCACGTCCTCGCCGGCACTTGTTCCTTACAGCGTTTTTAAATGACAGCCCTCCGAGCGGGCGTGACGTGGTAGCTCACTGCAGCTTTAGTTTGCACTGCTCTATTGGCTAATGATGTTGAGCCATTTGTTGGCCATTTGAATATCTTCTTTAGAGAAATGTTTATTCAAATCTCTGGCACATTTTTGAACTGGTTGTTTGTCTTTTTGTTGTTGAGCTATAGGAGTTCTTTATTTATTCTGGATAGTAAACACAGATAAATGGTTGCCAAATATTTTCTCCCATTCTGTAGTTTTATCTTTCATTTTCTTAATAATGTCTTTGGTGGCAGAAAAGTTTTTAATTTGATGAAATTCATTCAAACTGTTTTTGTTCATGTTGGGATGTAAAAATCTAAGTCTATTGCTTTCTACAAAGTTACAAAGATATTTCCCTATGTTTTCTTGTATGAGTTTGATAGTATTAGCTCTTATATTTAGGTAAGATCCATTTTGAATTTGTTTTTGTATGTGGTGAGATGAAGGGGTCTACGTCATTGTTCTTGCATGTGGGTTTCCAGGCGTCCCAGCACCATCTGTGGAAGAGACTCTTCTTCCCACTGAATGGGCTTGGCACCTTGTCAAAAATTAACTGTCCGTAGGTGTGTGAATTTACCTCTGAACTCTTAATTCTCTTTCATTGGTGTGCATGCCTATCTTTAGGCAGTACCACACTTGATTACTGTAGTATAAGTTTTGAAATCAGGAAATGTGAGTTCTCCAACTTTGTTCTCAAGGTGTTTTGGCTATGTGGGGCTACTTGTAATTCCATATGAATTTTTTTTTACAAGATTTCGTTCATTCATTCATTTTTCCCCCCTTCCCCTCCTTCTGCCCTGCTGTTTTTGCTGTCTGCCTCGTTTTCTCTTCTCGTTTTCACTCCTCTAGGATTACCAGGATTTACTCCTGGAGACTCCTGATGTAGAGAGAGGTTCCCTGTCACTTGTGCCACCTCAGTTCCTGGTTTCTGGTGTGCTTCACCTCGACTGTCCCCTTGTCTCTCTTTTGTTGCGTCATCCTCTTGCTGCGTGACTCACTTGCGTGGGCACTGGCTCACTATGCAGGCATGTTTTCTCCTTCACCAGGAGGCCCCGGGATTGGACTCAGGTCCTCCCATATGGTAGGTGGGAAGCTCTATCACTTGAGCCACATCCGCTTCCCTCCATTTGAATTTGAGGATCAGCTTTTCCGTTTCTGCAGCAATAGCTGCTAGTATTTTTTATAGGGATTGCATTGAATTGACATCTTAACTCTATTTAGTCTTCCAGTCCATGAACACGGGCTGTCTTTCCATTTCTTTAGGTGTTCTTTGATTTCTTTCAGCAGTATTTTGTAGTTTTCAACGTACAAGTCATTCATCTCCTTGGTTAAATTTATTCTAGGTATTTTTTCTTTTAGATGCTATGGAATTTTTTTCTTGATTTTCTTTTTAGATGGTTCATTACTAGTGTATGGGAACCCCATTTATTTCTCTGTTTATTTTGTATCCTGCAAGGTTTTTTTTTTTAGCAATTTTATTGAGATATATTCACTTATCATACACTTCATTTAAAGTATACATCCAGTGGGTTTTGTTATAGTCATAGAGTTGTGCATTTGTCACCACAACCAATATTAGAGCATTTTTGTAACTCCAAAAAGAAAAATCCCCTACCTCTTAGCAGTTACCTCCTAATCCCTCTGTCTCCTGCCATACATATCTATTAATCTCATTCAAACTCTATAAACTTATTTATATTTACACTTTATATAAATGGAATAAAACAATATGAGGTACTTTGGTTTCTGACACTTTGGATAATTTTTGTACCCTGCAGCTTTGCTTGATTTGTTTTTTAGCTTTTTTGTGGATTCTCTGGAATTTTCTATATGTAGGATCTTGTCATCTGCAAATAGAGATAGCTTGACTTCTTCCTACTTGGATGCCTTTTATTTCTTTTTCTTGCTTGATTGTCTGACTGGAACTTCCATCAATCACAATGTTGAATAGCAGTGGTGACAGCAGGAAATCTGTGTTTTGTTCCTGATCTTAGGGGAAAGCTTTTAGTCTTTTACCATTGAGTATGATACTTCCTGTGGATTTTTCATAAATCCCTTCACCATGCCGAGACAGTTATTTTCTATTCCTAGTTTTCTGAGTGTTTTCATCGAGAGAGAGTGTTGTATTTTATCTGAGGCCTTTTTTTTCCACCTCAGTTTGGATGATCTTGTGGTTTTGACCCCTTCATTCTATTAATGTGGTATATTACATTGGTTTTCTTATGTTGAACCATCCATGCATTCCTGGAATAAATCCCACCTGGTCATGGTTTATAATTGTCTTAATATGATACTGGGTTTGGTTTGCCAATGTTGGGGATTTTTGCATCTGTATTCATAAGGGATGTTGGCCTGAAATTTTCTTTCCTTGTACTGTTTTTATCTGGCTTTGGTATCAGGGTAATGTTGGCCTCGTAGAATGTGTTAGGAATTAATCCTTTCTTTTCTAATTTTGGAAGAGTTTGAGAAAGATTGTTATTAAATCTTCTTTAACTATTTGGTGGAATTCCATAGCTGAACCATTTGTTCCTGGGCTTTTCTTTGTTGGGAGGGTTTTGATTACTGACTCATTCCCTTTATACGTTGTAGACTTGTTGAGATTTTCTATTTCTTCTTGTGTCAGATTAAATAATTTGTATGATTCTAAGAATTTGGCTCTTCCATCTAGGTTTTCTAACTTGCTGGCATATGATTGTTCATAGCACCTTCTTGTGATCCTTTTTATTCCTGTAAGTTTGGTAGTGATGTCACCACTTTCAGTCCTGATTTTAGGTGTGTCCACTCTCTCTTTTTCTTTGTCAGTCTGGCTAAAGGTATGTTGACTTTATTGATCTTTTCCAAAAGCCATCTTTTCATTTTGTTTATTCTCTCTATTGTTTTTCCATTCTCTATTTCATTTATCTCTGCTCTAATCTTTACTATTTCCTTTCTTCTACTAACTTTGGATTTACTTTGCTCTTCTGATTTTTTTGGGTTGTGAGGTTAGGTTATTGATTTGTGATCTCTCTTCTTTTTTTTAATGTAGGCATTTAGAGCTCTAAATTTCCCAGTAAGCGCAGCTTTGCTGCATCCTCTAAGTTTGGTTATGTGTGTTTTAGTTTAAGTTCATCTCAAGATAATTCCTAATTTCCCTTGTGATTTCTTCTTTGACCCATTGGTTGTTTAATAGTGTGGTTTAATTTCTGTAAATTTCCAAGTTTTCCTCTGTTATTCATTTCTAGCTTTACTCAGTTGTGGTCTGAGAAGATTCTTTGTATACTTATTAAGACATGATTTGTGTGGCCTAACATATACTTTGGAAAATTTTTTTTTTTTTGCACTTGGGGAGAATGTGTGTTCTGTTGTTGGTGGCTAGAGTGTTGTATATATGCCTGTTAGCTCTACTTGGGTATTATTAGTGTTGTTCAAGTCCTCTGTTTCCTTATTGATCTTCTGCATAGATGTTCTGTCAATTACTGAAAGTGGTGTATTGAAGACTCCAAGTACTATTGTAGAGCTATTGTATTTTTCCCTCCAATTCAGTCAGTTTTTGCCTCATGTTTTGAAGCTCCGTGTGAGGTACGTATATGTTTATAATCATTACACTAATCATTATATCTTCTTGCTGGATTGAGCCTTTTATCAATATATAATATCCTTCTTTGTCTCTTATAACCCTTTTTGCCTTAAAGTTTATTTTGTTTGAGAATAATAGAGCCTCTCCGACTCTCTTTTGGTTATTCTCTACATGGACTATCTCTTTCCACTCTTTTACTTTGAACATTTTGTATCTTTGTACCTAAAATAAATCTCTTGTAGATAGCATATGGATGGATCATGCTTTTTCATCACATCTGCCAGTCTCTGCTTTTCAACAGAGGAATTTAATCCATTGACATTTAAGATAATAATTGAGAAGAAAGAATATACTTCTGCCATTTAGCTATTGTGTTCTGTATGGCTTGAATGTTTTTTGTTCCCTAGTTACTTTATTACTGCCTTTTTATCATTTAGTTGCTGTTGTTTTTTGGTATTCTGTTATTTCCTTTTCTTTGTATTTTTAGTTATTTTAGTGATTACCTTTGTAAGTACAATGGATACCTAAAACTAATAAAATTAAGAAATAACTATAGACTTATTAAGACTTAGACTTTTTAATAGTATTTTTCTTGAAAGGCTAAGTGCAACCTAGTTTGAGGAGTTTCAGTAGTCTACAAACTGCAGCTCTGGAGCTCTGTCCCACCCCTGCTACATTGTTACTGCCTCTGGTTACATCTGTCTACATTGTCTCCCTAGTCACATAGACTTATAATGTTATTTTACACATTTTGCCTGTTAAGTCATTTAGTGGGGAAGAGCAGTTACAAACCACAAGTGCAGTACTACAGGATTTTCTGTTTCCTATGTGGTTGCCTTTACCATTGTTCTCTGTTTCTTCTTACAGCTTTGAGTTACTGTCTTGTGTTCTTTCATTTCAGCCTGAAGGGCTCTTTCTAACATTTTTCGTGGGGCAGGTCTTCTGGTAATGAACATTTTCAGCTTTTGTTTATCCGTAAATGTCTTAATTTTGCCTTCATTTTTGAAAGACAATTTTGCCAGATACAGAATTGTTACTTGACGTTTCTTCTTTGGGGGCTTTTTGCCGTTCCGCTTGTCTTCTGGCCTCCATGGTTTGCGAAAAGAAACCCACTGTTGATGTTACTGGGGACCCCTTGTACGTGGCAAGCCACTTCTCGCTCGCTGCTTTCAGAACCCTCCTGGACAGTTGTGCTGTCGCATGTCCTGGCGTTGCTCTCTTGGAGTCTGTCCTGCTGGGAGTTCGATGAGTTTTGTCAACATGTGTGTTCATGTCTTTGATCAGATGTGGGAAGTTTTCAGCCGTTCTTTCTTCAGATCTCTCTGCCCCTTTCTCTCTGTTTTGTCCTTCTGGACTCCGATTATAGTAATACGTAACATACATTGGTATACTTGATGGTATCCCACAAGTCCCTCTGGCCTTCTCTTATTTTTTCTCTCTGCTCCTCACATTGGATAATTTCCATGATTTATATTTAAGATGATTGATTTAGAGCCTTTGACCAGCAGTTCCAATGTATGAACTTCCTCAGAGATGGTTACTGGCAGATCCTTTTTTTTTTTCTTCCTATAAATGGGCCATACTTTCCTCTTTCTTTATGTGCTTTGTAATTTTTTTTGTTGAGACCTGGACGTTCTGAGTATTACCCTTTTGTAACCTGGAAATCTAGTTCTCCTGTTCTTCTGGGACAGCTAGGATTTTGATTTTGGTTTTGCTTTATTTTGTTGTTGTTGAGGATTGGAGCTCTCTGTGACTTTTCCAACCTAGTTTTTCTCCCAAAAGGGGAGTGGAGCGCGTGAGGGGAGAGAACCCACCCGTGCTGAGTGAGTCTTGAAGGCGTCTCTCACTTCTCTGGGGAGGGGGCTGTGGAGAGGTGGCCCCCTAGTGCCGGCCTCTGGCTTTGGGAAGGATCGGTGGTCAGCCCTCCTGCCCTGGGTCGAGCAGGGCCAGGTCCTGGCAGCCCACCCTGGCCCCCGTCAGCTGTACCAGGGGCCCAGGCTGCAGGGCGGGTGGAAGCCATCAGTGTTTACTGCAGGTGGCCAGCCTCTCTCTCCTGCCCTGCCCTGGGCGCTGTGCTGTGTTGCCCCAGGCTCCAGAGTGCAGGATGATTGACCAGGCAGTTCTGGCCAGGTCAGGAATTGTTTCAGTGAAGGGACTGATTCCTGGAGCCTCCTACCCCACGGTCTTCCCACGGTGTTCTCTCAGTATTAAAAAAAAAATAACGGATCTGCAGAGACATGATTCATACACGACACAACTCAGTCTTATAAAATGTCCAGTTCAGTGGTTCCTGGTACAGTTGTGCAGTCATTACCGCTATCTGGTTCTAGAACATTCTCATCAGCCTCCAAAATAAATGGTATACACACCCGCAGTCATTGCTTGCTCCTCAGCTCCTCCCCCGACAACCTCTAATGTACTTCCTGTGTCTGTGCATTTGCCGGTTCTGGATGTTTCCTCTAATGGAATCACGCCACATGAGGCCTCGTGTGCCTGCGTTCTCTCCCTGAGCGTCGTGTCCTGGGGATCCCCCGCGTTGCTGCGAGCCTCGTTGCTGCATTCCGTTTTATGACTGAGTAGCCTCCACCATCTGGCTAGACCTCTCTTGGCTAGCCGTTCCTCGGCTATTTGGGGCTATTTGGGGTAACAGCGTAGTTCGGAGGCCATGCAGAGCTCACATCGAGGCACTGTCAGAGGTGCCGTCTCAGCAGAGCCAGCTCCTGTCTCCGGCGTTGTCCCCCGCCCATCTGTGCCGCGTTGTCCCCCGCCCATCTCTGCCGCGTTGTCCCCTGCCCATCTCTGCCGAGGTCCCTGCCTTCCGTTCCAGCACCTCCCGGAGCTCGCTGTGGGCGGTCTCTTTCCACGCCTCGTGGCGCAGTCTCGGCCGCCCCGCTGTCTTCCTCCTGCGCTCGGGCACGAGCCACCGGGCACGTGGCTTGTCTCTCCCCGGGCCTCGGCTCCGGCAGCCTCTCGGGGCTTCTGTTTTCCTGCAGCTCTCGCCCGCGTGGCAGGACCAGACGCGGCGGAGCTCTCTTTCCCTGCTGCGTTTCTGTTTCCATCCCAGCCAGCGAGAGGGCGGAGACTCGGCCTGGGTCACACCCCGCTGAGGTGGCCACTCAGGGGTCTCACACCCAGGGGCGACTTAGTCCAAAAGCATGGTCTCTTTGGGATTCGTAAAGGAATGTCACACTGCCACAGCTGCCAGGAGAGGAGTCGCACGGGCACGTGGCCTGCGTTGGACACTTTTAAGAACCCACCGAGGGAGCTGATGCGGCTCAGGGACTGAGCGCTGGCTTACCACACCTGAGGTCCTGGGCCCAAACCCTGCCCCGGGACCGGAATAAAAAAACCCCAAAGAAACTGCCGCGTTCTCCTCCGGGCGGCTGCACCCCTGTACAGTCCCACCAGTGATTTAGGAGGGCGCCCATCGGGCTCCCTGTGTGGCACCCACATTGGCTCGGGCCCGGCGCCGTCGTCCTGTCGGTAGTGGTTCAGCCGCAGGAGCGAGCTGCTCGAGGCCCGGCACAGCGCTCTCCACGTGCGTTTGTCACAGCGATACCTAAGTGTTGTTGGCAGACAGAGAAGCCAGTGTGAGCGGCAGTTCTCCCACACCCCGCTCCCCAGGGGTCGCGCGCCAGCGTCTCGCGAGGCTCCGCGGGCAGCTCCGCGTGCCCGTGGCCATCTTTCTATTCCAGTGCCCGCAGGATCCTTTTTTTGGTACCATGTGTGCAGTTTGCTGACCCATTCTCCTGCTGAGCACGTAGAGCATTGCGTGTTTTCTCTTTTAACCGAGGCTGCAGCGGCATCCTGGTCTCTCCCTTGGGGGGACTTGGGCGAGTGGGATTGCCCAGGGGACGCACGCCCTCTGGAAGCGCGTTGCTCACTTGTCCCCAGAGAGGCGGTCCCAACCGCACCCCTCCCGGCGGGGCCAGAGGCGCCCCCTGTGCTGGCGACAGCGCCACGGCCTGCCTGCCTTCTCACGGGCGCTTCTGTCGTCAGTTGCCAGTTGACAGCCGTCACCCTCGTAGGCTGCGGTGTTCTTTTTCTTTCTTGCTCTCTTGTGGCTTTTCTCCGCCTGGGCACTGTCGGCATCTCGGGCTGGATCGCTCTCTGGTGTGGCGGGCGGCCTGGACGCCCGAGGATGTTTTGCAACATCCCTGGCCTCTCCCCACTTGATGCCAGTACTATCCCCCCCACCCCATGTTGTGACCCCCAAAAAATGCCTCCAGACGTTCCGGAATGTCTCCTGGGGAACAGAGGCACCCCCGGTTGAGAACCGCTGCTTTAATAACCCTTTCTGTATTCAGGTTATTAACTCTGTGTCGAGTTATGAACGTTTTATTTTCTCTCAGTTCCTCATTCATCTTTCACTTTTATTTTTGATGTGTTGTTACGTAAAACGCTCTAAAGCTAAATATTGCCAGATTTATCTTGTAGACAAAGATGAAAAAACACTGGCCTGTTTTTCCCCCTCTGTGCTTTCCTGGACCTCTGGGTACAGCCCTGCAGCCTGGAGGCAGCAGCGTGGGGGTGGCGCTGGGCCGGTGGCCGGGATGGGTGGCGGTCAGGGTGCAGGGCTGGCTGTCCTGCCGCTCGCAGTGGAGTCCTGGGCCAGTCCCTGCCCTGTCCTGAGCCTCAGTTTCCTCACCCGTGACACGGCTGCAGCAGCAGCACCTACTTCCTGGGACCGTCGGACCATCGGACGAGCTGGGGACTCGGCGCCGTCGTCGGCCTCTTCGTTCCTACCCCTCGGCTCCCCTGGGAGCACAGCCAGGAGGGAAGGCGCAGAGCCAGCCCCAGAAGGAACGCGACCTCCGGGGGGTCGGCGCACTTGTCCAGGGTCTCGAGGCTGCCAGTGGTGGACGGGGTCCCTTCTGGGCCTGAACTCTGTCCGTCCCGCGCCCCTGCCCCCTCCCTGGGCCTCTCGCAGACATCTGTGCTCCACATCACAAGATGACAAGGCACATTGGCAGGTCAGCAGAACAGAGAATTTCGTAAATGATAATGGTTTTAAAATGTTAATTGTGGAACATCCAGGACCTATAAATGTGCATAAAGAACGGCGGGGTTCCTGAGTGCACAGCTCCAGCTCCTCCCCGGGGTTTATGGGCGAGGGGGCGGGAGGCCCCCATGTCTGGCGCTTCCCCGACCCCCAGGCCCTCCTGGAGACGTGCAGTGGGGCTGGCACTTTCCCCTCGTCTCATCCCTGCAGCCCCAAATGCAGCGTCTGGCAGCCAAGGCTACGCCTCCTCCTCGACTTCCTGGCTTGTAGCCCAAACCCTGCCTTTTTATTTTCATTTTTCCAGTGCAGGCGCTTCCTTTTTGTTATTTCTTTCATAAAGATTTTTGATGTAATTTCAGATTTGCTAAAAAGTTGTAGAAATGATACAAAGAATGGCTCAGATACTATTGTCCGAGTGTTAACGTCCTGCATTTGCTTTATTTCTTCTTTTTTCCTCTGTTGTTCTCCTTGTGCGTTCTCTTCTATATTCTTTTGCATCATTAGCTCAACATACTTCAGTGTGTGTTTCCCCCAAGCCAGGAATTCTCTTGCCAAATGATCAAAATTAGGAAATTGGAAAATGGACTTTGGCCCAGTGGTTAGGGCGTCTGTCTACCACATGGGAGGTCCGTGGTTCAAGCCCCGGGCCTCCTTGACCCGTGTGGAGCTGGCCCATGCGCAGTGCTGATGCGTGCAAGGAGTGCCCTGCCACGCAGGGGTGTACCCCGCGTAGGGGAGCCCCACGTGCAAGGAGTGCACCCGTAAGGAGAGCCGCCCAGCGCGAAGGAGGGAGCAGCCTGCCCAGGAATGGCGCTGCCCACACTTCCCGTGCCGCTGATGACAACAGAAGCGGACAAAGAAACAAGACGCAGCAAATAGACACAGAAAACAGACAACCGGGGGAGGGGAGGGGAATTAAATAAAAATAAAAATCTTTAAAAAAAAAAAATTAGGAAATTATCATCAATATACTACCATCGTCGGTTCTGCACACCGTGTCCTGAATTTGCTGTCATGCCCTTCCGTAGCAAAAGAAACTTCAAGAGCACGTGTCGCCTCCAACTGTCGCGTCGCTCTAGTTTCCTTTACTCTTGCAGCGGTTCCTGAGTCTGTCTTTGATTTTTGTGACTTTGATGTTGTGGAGCGCACAAGCCAGCTCCTGCGCAGGCTGTCCCCTGTGCCGGTTTGTCTGCTTCTCCCTCGGGCCGTTTCAGCCGTTGTGCTTTGGGCAGGAACGTCCCGAAGGTGGCGCTCTGCCCTCTCCGCGCACGCTGCGGGAGGCGGGGCATCACCGCTAGTGTTAATTTCGATCCCTCGGTGAAGGTGGTGGTGGCCTCCGGTCTCTCTGCGGTGAAGTTCCTAGTTTACCCTGTGTAAGGAAAGGCATCTTGTGGTGAGGCGCTCTGGGGCCTTGCAAACACCCTGCTGCGCCTCGGACGTTGCGCCCGTCGTAGCCTCCAGCACTGCTTTTTTGCCCAGTGGCGGTGATTTCCTCATTCCGTCTGTATTAGTCAGCCAAAGGGGTGCTGGTGCAAAACACCAGGAATCTATGGCTTTTATAAGGGGTATTTATTTGGGGTAGGAGCCTACATAGACCAGGCCATAAAGCACAAGTTACTCCCTCACCAAAGTCTGTTGCCACGTGTTGGAGCAAGATGCTGACGTCTGCCGGGGCTCAGCTTCCCGGGCTCCTCTCTTCCCAGGGCTCCTCTCTGGGCCTTCCCTCTGGGCTTCTCTCCCTTCCCAGCGCTCCAGCTTCAGCATCAGACTCCAACATCACAACTCCAACGCTTAGAACCCCTAACTGCCATTTGCCTGTTTTTTTAATCTCTCCTACTGGCACAAGAGGTTTGTCTGATTACTTAATCAAGTAAACCTCCGAATCCAATATAATCTAATAGGCCCAGAGGAGAGGATAAGTTTACAAACATAATCAATATTTCTTTTTAGAATTCATAATGAATTCCAAAAAGACATTACAATATTTAAAAAAAAAAAACCTTAAATCAGTTACGATGTGAATACTAATTCATATCACAGTCAATTTAAAGAAATACAGTTTGTCTTGGGGCAAAGTCCTGTCTGCTATAGACCTCTGAAACTTACAGAACAATTCATCTACTTCCAATACATAAATGGACAAAGAACAAACATTTTCATTACAATAAGGAGAAATTGGGAGGGAAACATGAGTCATGGTTTCTCTACAGTTTAGTAGACCCGCAGGGAATCCTCTGTTCGATGTCATTAAGTCTTGAGAGTCATTCATAAGAAGATGGTTTCTCCTCCTTGGGGCCATATGGGTCCCACCCTTTCCACAGTCTTGCCCAATGGCCATTTTCTTGGTTCCACCCTCATCAAGCATCTGGGTGTCGACCAAGCTCCAGACCTCCCCCTCTGAGAGCACTGGGGTGATTGCCACCTCTTACCCAAGCTTTGGATTAGAGTTTTAATCCCCTGGTAGAGTGATGTGAAGCAACATGCCCCCTAGCCTTTGGCATAACCCTCTTGGAGCAACGAGTTGACCACCTGGCCTTCCCTAACCTTTGGGGGACAGGTCCACCCCCCTCAGACCTGTGGGGTGCTGACCCTAACTGCCCTAATCCTTGGGGAATGTGCCCCACCCTCTCTGCACCCTGGGGCAGCAAAACTCTCCCAGAACATTGGGTAGGGGCATCCACCTCCTCAGCTGCTGGGGCAAACTCACCCCCTCTATACACATGGGCGGGGCTCCTCTCTCGGCCCACTGCGATGTCCTCATTCCAGATCTCAGCTTCCATGGCTTTCCACTTACTGTTTCTCCCTCAGCCCCTCCTTTTCCTGTCCCTTTTATTCCAGGCGGACGGGTTTTGTTCCTGCAGCTCTCTCAAACACCTTGCTGGTGTCGCACCCATGAAGCTGGGGTCCAGGCCACCAGACAAGAAGTCTTTCCACAAGTATTTCCACGGTAACTGCATCTTCCATCCGCATTTACAAGTCCCACGTTGAGTTAAGCCCTCCCATGGGGCACTTTCATCTGGGAACCTGATTTCCAGAGGCTTGGAATTTCCAGAATCAGTTTCTGTTTTCTTTGTACCCAACAATTCAGTTCTCAGCTTCTCTCGCTCGTCTAGCATTTTACTCTAAGCTGCAAGGAGAAGCCAAGCTGCATTCTCCAAGTTTACTTTGGAAAGCTCTTCAGCTAAATGCCCAGGCTCGCCATTTTCAAATTCTGCCTTACATAAAACACCAGGAGTTAGTTTTGATAAGTTCTCTGCAACTTTAAAACACGGATCACCTTTCCTCTAGTTTCCAGTAATAGTTTTACCATTTACTATAAGGCATCATGAAAGGTCTCTTCAGCATCCACATTGCTATCAGCAGTCTCTTCAAAGTGATCTAGGCCTTCTCCATCAAGCATCTCACAATTCCTCCAAAAAATACCCCTTACCCGTTTATAAAACCAATCCAGCATTTCAGGAATTGCAAAAGCACTTCCCCACTCCCAGCACCAGCATCTGTATTAGTCAGCCAAAGGGGTGCTAGTGCAAAATACCAGAAATCAGTTTGTTTTTATAAAGATATTTATTTGGGGTGGGAGCTTACAGTTACCAGGCCATGAGGCATAAGTTACTTCCCTCCCCAAAGTCTATTTCCTCGTGTTGGAGCAAGATGGCTGCTGGCGTCTGCCAGGGCTCGCGCTTCTCGGGCTCCTCCCTTCCCAGGCGTCTTCTCTCTCAGCTCGGGGTTCCTCCCTTCCCAGGGCTCCAGCTTCAGCATCACATTCCACCATCACAACTCCAACGTTAAGAACCCCTAACTCTGTCCTTTGCCATATCTTTTTCTCTGTGAGTTCCCACCTACCAAGGGGTGGGACTTAACGCCCTACTGGCACAAGAGGTTTACCTGATTACTTAAGTAAACCTCTGAATCCAATGTAATCTAATATGCCCAGAGGAGAAACCAGTTTACACACATAATCCAACATTTCTTTTTGGAGTTCATCAATAATATCAAACTGCTACCTCATCATTCTGACTATATTTGTTAACTGGCTTTTTCTTTTTCAGGAGGTACCTGGGATTGAACCCAGGACTTTATACATGGGAAGCAGGTGCTCAACCACTGAGCTACATCTGCTCCCCAGTGTGAGTTGTTTTCTGTTTTGTTTTGTTTTACCAGGGAAAGAACCTGGGACCTTGCACATGCAAAGCAGGCCCTGGCTTTCGACTGTAGGGAGCAGCTGTCTCTTCTCCCCCGGCTGTGTGTGTCATCAGTGTGGACCCTTGAGCCTGGCTTTTTTCAGTAGGTTATCATGCCCTGCGATCAGTAGCCATTTGGTTGTTCTGATGGTTGGAGATTTGTCCAGAGGGATGAGGTCAAGCTGGCTCCTGTTTCCTTCTGACCCATACCCAGGATTCCCTGAGCATGTCCTTAACTTCGGGCACTGCTGTTCCAGGCTGCCCCAAGCCTGGACTCAGCCACGTTTCCGGGGGTCCTGGCTCTTTTTTGTGGCGAATACTACTTTGCCTTGCAGGTTTTCAAATTGTTCTTTACGCTCCCCCAGTGTCGTCTTTGTCTCTTTAGTCGTATTTCCCTTCGACTCCTTGACCTGATTTAGGAGACTGGTGTGAACATCACGGCTTGGTTGTCTTAAGTCTCGTGTCTCGGCAGGATTCTTGGCTTGTCCCTTAGGCTAGGCCCTGCCTTCCTGTTTCTCAGTATGGCTCGAGTTGGCTGATACCAAGGCATTGGATTATGTTGGGATTTTACTAGGTTGGGCACGATCTCTCTCTTGCCTAGTGGTTTTGTTTCACAGTTCTTCTTTCGTTTTTGGTGAAGTTTTTCCTAAACTTTAGGTTTGCCCAGTTTAAGTTGGGAAAACAGAGCCAGGGACCCACTCACGGGGCGCAGGGCAGGCGCACAGTGGGCTGGGACCAAGGACGCGGGACGATCCTTGTCCGCCTGCGCTTCCCGGCAAACCTTTCCGTGGAGGTGGGTCTCGCACGTTGGCTGGATTTTCTGAGCCGGCAATTCCAGAGTTGGGTCCTGCCGTTTAAGCAGAAGAGCAGCCACACTCAGCCCTCCGCCCTGCCTTCCGTCTCCCCCCCGCCCCGGGGAATGTGCGTGTTCCCCTCTCAGCTGGCCAGGGTCAGCTCGGGGTTCACCGAGGCTCTTGGCCTTGAGGGTCGGGGCTGGGCTCCTTTCCCAGCCATGGGGGTGGGTAACTCAGTTTTCCTTTCATCCTCCTAGTCTCTCTAACCTCAGTACCTCCTGGATGATGCACACGGCACTCTCCTGGTCTGCAGACCCCAGAGCAGCTTCCTCAGACGGCTTCTGCCCTTCCTTCCCTTTTGTAAGAGTGCCGCGCCCTGGTTGACCTGCTCCAGTGCCATCTTCCCAGCACTTCCCGTGGAGAGTGCTGTTTAGAAACCAAGATCTGGGTGCTGGGTGTGCTCGGAGCTACTGGGGTGTCTTTGCTTCTAGACCTTTCCTGAGACAGAGCTGGGAAATAGTTGTGTGGAAAGGATACACACATGCCTATGTTAGTAGATCAGTAGACACAACTTGATACGCGTACCTCTCTATAGCCGTGACAATGTTACACACGTGCACACACACACAGACATCCATTTCTCCATCCAGCTCTCCTCGTGTCTCTTAAAGCCGTGAGTGCACGCTGTCTCCAGCTGCAGGCCCCCCACTATCCTGACTGTTAACGCCTTCCTCTTAGCCGTAACCCCCTTCTCTGGCAGTGAGAAAACCTGCCCTCGTCACCTTCAATAACCAAAGCCTGCAAACTAGGAATCAGTGTTTGGTTGATCTTTATCTTGAAGGCATAGAGTTCCAAAATTGTGTTTTAAAAGCAACACGGTTGGTTCTTTCTTTTTTCCTTCTTCACTGCGGCTGTATTATTCATTTGAAGTATGGTTTGTTTCACGTGTTTCTGTTTGTATTTAGTGTTGGCGTTTTCCCCAGCCCTGGTTGATGAAGCGATTGATTGAGCGTGGTTCTAGAATCAGGGCTGTTCAAGAAGGCGTGTGGAGGGAATCTTCATTACTGCCGCCTGCCCCTCCAGCTCCCACCCTGCAGGTAAACAGTCTCCTTCGCCTCCGGTTCGCCCTCTCCCTGCTGCTCACAGGAGCTGGCGCAGTGCGCGTTCTCCTACCCCCTCTTACCTGAGGGCTGGCGCACTGTGGATCTCTTCGGCACTTTCCTTTTTCCCGGAACCCTGTGTCCTGGAGTCACTTCTTTCCTGGCCGTAGAGCTCCTGCTCCATCTGTTGCACAGCTGGGTGGTCTTCCTTTGGGACACACATAGTTTCTTTAGCCTCTATCCTACGTTCGGGCATTCAGGCTGCTTCCAGTACCTTGTAGTTGCTGATGATGCTGTAGGCAAAAGCCTTGTGTATGTATCTTTTCACATTGTTGGAAGTTTGTTGTCAGTGTCAATTTCCAGAAGCGGGACTGCTGGGTCGTAAGGTCAGCGCATATGTGTTTTCTAAGTTACTGCCACATTCCCTTGCATCCATTTGCATTCCTGTTAGCAGTGTTTGAGAGCCTGTTTCCCCACTGTCTTGGCCAAAAGAGTGCACTGTTATATATGTATTTTTAAACACTTGCCAATCCGAGAGCTGGAAATGGGGTCTTGGTCTAGTGTTCATTTGCATTTCTCTAATTATGAGTGAAGTTGTGTGTGTTTTCATACTTTAAAGGCTGTTTTAAAATCTTTTCTGTGGCTTGTCTGTTAGTGCTTTTCTCCCCCCCCTCCCCTTTTTTTTAAGATTTAGTTTGTTTATCGCCCCCTCCTCGTTGTTTGCGCTTGCTCTCTGCTCTCTGTGTCCATTCATTGTGTACTCTGTGTCTGCTCGTCTTCTTTTCAGGAGGCACCAGGAACGTAACCTGGGACCTCCCATGTGGGAGGGAGGCACCCAATTGCTTGAACCATGTCCAGTCCCTGCTTTGTTGTGTCTCTTATTGTGTTTCCTCTTTGTGTCTCCTTGTTGCATCATCTTGTTGCATCAGCCTGCTGTCTTGCTTGTCTTCACCAGGAGGCACTGGAAACTGAACCTGGGACCCTGACATGGTAGGCAGGAGCCCAGTCGCTTGAACCGCATCCACTTCCCGTCCCAAACTTCTAAAACCTCAATATATATTAGGGAGATGAGACCTTTGTAGTAGGTATTACAAGTGTTTGCCCTCAGTTTTTCAGGTGCCCTTGACTTTGTTTACGGCAGTTTTTTCTGCCCTGTCGAAGTTTTTTTTTGGTTTTATTTTGCTTTTTCATTTTTTTTGTAGCCAAATACATGAATCTTTCCTTTCATCCCCTCTGGACTTTGAGCTCCGAAAGCCTTTTTCTCCGCTTGGGCTAAGGAAGGATCCACCCGTGTTTTCTCCTAGGACTTGTGCGGTGTCATGCGTAGAGTTTCAGTCCCTCAGCCAGTGGGAGTTTTTCTTGCAAACAATGTGAGGATGGGCCTAACTTTCTCTTTCTCCCAGCGGCTGCGCAGTGGTCCCGGGACGCTGCCTGCAGGTGGCTGCCCTTGCCCGGGGCTGTGGGAACCCCCTTGGCAGGTGCCGAAGCCCCCAGGTGCCTGGTCTGCCTGGACGCGCCCCTCTCGCGGGCCCGTCTGTGCCCCGCATCGTCCTCCAGCCGCAGCGCCTGGCCCGCGCTCCGTGCGCTCTGCCTCCTTAGCTCGGCTTCCTCTGTGCTGTGATGGCTGCTGCCGTCTGGGCTTGGTACATTTCCCAGAAGCTTGTAAGTTGGCACCTGGTGGTGATGCTGGAGCTGGTCGAGGCCGGTGCCTCCCGCACAGCTCCTCTGGCTCCTGCCCTGCCTGGCCACGGGTCCCGTGCCAGCTCCCGCCCTGCTCCCTGGCCCTTCTCCGCCCTCTCCGCGCCGCGGGCCCGGCTGCTTCTCTGCCCGCCCTCCCTAATGGGATGCCGGGAGCTCGTTGGTCCAACCGCAGGCCCCATCCTGGGTGGCTTGCTACGCCAGGGGCTTCTCAGCGGGGGCGCTGCTGCCCCCGGGTACACCTGGCAGTGTCTGCAGCCATTTTGAGTTGTCACCACTGTGTCACTGTACATCCTAGATCCTGAATTCCATCCAGCGGAGGGCACTTTGGAGGGTACGATGCACCAGTAGCCCCTGCATCCACGGGGTCCAGGGGAACCCCCTGCTCGGGGCCGGGGACCAAGTCTTCATCTGCAGGGTGGCTGCAGGCGGGACAGATCCCTGCTCGGGGCAGTGACCGAGTGGCGGGATTTGACCGTGGCTGGGAGGAGGGAAGAGTGGGGCTCCCGAGGGACTGCTGCTTCGGGGACATACCGAGACTGAAAACTACTCGTTCTGAGACTCAAATTTTACCGGGTGTCTGTGTTTTTAGTGTTCGCCGAATCCGGCTGCCTTCGGGAAGGGGAGTAAGTCCCCTCAGAGAATTCGCATCGTCCATGGGCCCCAGTGGCCCAAACCTGGGCGCAGAGTGTTTGATTTCAAGTGGTCTTGGGCGGTCGTGCCCTGGTGAGGGCAGCGGCCCACTCTGCTCCCTGTTCCGGGCACCCCTGCTGGTCCCAGCAAAAATGCAGGTGCAACAAGCAACTTAGAGTCTGCACTAGCTGTCGATCGCCCACGGCTTTCACCGCCTCCCACCGGAGCGTGTGCCCCTAGAGGCTGCCGAGCCCGTTCACTTTGCCCCGTGCTGTGCCCGGCACCGCCAGGGTGCCCGGCCGGCAGGTTTGTCCAGGCCAAGGGCAGACCGGACCAGCAGGTCACCCGAGGCAGTGCTGGGGCGCACTGGGCGAGCGACTGGAGGGGGCGAGGGCTGTGCCCTGAGCGGGCAGCGCTCGGGAGCGGCTCCTCTCGTCCCGAGGGTCCGCAGAGGCGCGTCGTGTCCCCGGGCCGGTGCCCACGAGGGTGCTTGCTCAGCCCGACCCTGTGGCGGGCACGCCCTGCGGCCCGCCCTCGGCCGCTCTGGGCTCTGAGGCCTGCGGAGGGGTCCCTGGAGCCGGGCCTCCGCGGGAAGGCTGGCGCACGTCACGCCCGAGTGTAAGTTCCTCGCGGCAGGCGCTGGCGGGGAGGGAGCAGGCCGCTTGCAGAGCCCTGCTCCCGGGGTGCCCTTCAGAGGCCTGCAAGGTGGCGTGAGCGGATGTCGGCGAGAAGGCGCACTTCCCCGCGGCCGCAGGGCCCTGGGTGCCCCTGGACTCGCCAGGCGGGGCTCTCGCAGGCCACCGAGGGCTCCCCTCTGAGCACCGTGTCCCGTGACCCCGGGCAGCCCCACTCACGGGTCTTCAGCTCCCAGCCCGGGAGTCGGAGTCAGGCTGCTGGGCCAGCTCCCGAGGGGCCCCTTAGCAAGCCTGGGGAGGCTGGGGTGGTGCAGGAGGCAGTGGGTGCCGGCTGCAGAGCAGGTGCCTGGTGCTGCCGTGGGAGCACGCAGCCGGGGCGCGGGGACCGTCTGGTGGGACGGCCTGTTGCCTGGGATGCAGCCCCCGGGGCTCCGTGCCGGCTGCCCCCACTGTGTCATCACAGCTCTGGGGAGCTGGGGGAAGCAGGAGGGAGGCTGCTGGGCCCCGGGGCTTCCCGCACCTGCCCTGTCTCCAGCCATTTGGGGGTTCAGGTCTCAGGAGTCCCCTCCAGGGCCTGGCCCGGGCGCGTCGGGGTGGAAGTGTTGGCCTTCTTGGCCGGGCGTGACCTGCCGCCCCGGCACCCCTCGAGCCCCTGTGGGGCGGTGGGTCTTGGTTCGAGAGCCGCTGCGTGATCAGCTCGGGGAGAGTCCCCTCCCAGCGCCGGCAGGAGCACGGCCCGAGGTGGCCTGCGGCCCAGCACAGGAGGGCTTCAGGCCCCGACGGCAGGACGGCGGCCTGCTGGGCAGGCGAGCTGGGCACGTGGTGGGCGTGCTCGACTGCCCCGGAACCAGCCTGGCCCGCGTTTGGGCGCAACAGTCCCCCTTTGTTTGCGTCGCCTGCCTGGTGCCGTGAGCGTCTGAGGGACACGAGGCCGGCGGGGAGGAGCGCGTGGAGGCAGGAGCCCTGAGCGCGGCACCTCGCTGGGGAGTCGGGCCCAGCCACCCGCCGGGTGTCCCGTGTCTGCCCCGGGCCTGCTGGTGGCAGCAGAGACCCTGGGACCAGCACTTGGTTTAGTGTAGGCACACGGACCTGCCCTGAGCGCTGACCTTTTTTGGCTTCTAGCAGCAATTTTTAAGTTTTTATTATTATTAATAATAGCTTTATCGAGATATGATACACATACCATAATACTCACCTTTGAAGCGTACAGTCGGTGGTTTTTAGTGTATTCAGAGTTGTGCAACCGTCACCCCTGTCTAATTTAAGAATATGTTCGTCACCCCAAAGAGCAGCCCCCGCTGGGCCCTCCGTCCCTGTGCCTGCTCCGGGAGTTCCGCCCAGGGCCCAGGCAGCTCGTGCCTTCCGGGTCTGGGCTTTCCACTCCCCATGTGTCCCAGGCCCAGCCGGGCCTCAGTGCATTCCGGAACGCCCTTCCGTTTCACGGCCTAGGAGCCCTCCGGTGGGTGGCGAGACCCCGCTTTGCTCCCGCGCTGGCGAGTTGACAGCCGCCGGGCGGGTTACGCCTCGGGGCGCGTGTGGCGAGTGCTGCTGGGAAGTTGACGCGTCGGCGGCTGTGTGGACGCCTGGCAGTGCGATTGCTGGGCCGGACTGGCCGGGTTTAACTTGGTGGGGAACTGCCAGACTCCCTCACAGGGCGGCTGCACCCTTTCCCAGGAGGTGGCTCTGTGTCTTTTGCCCCTGGGGGGTGTGAGCTGGCTTCCCCTTCTTTGCATTTCTCTGGCAGTTCTCTGGCAGCCGGGTGTCCTTTCATGTGCTTATTGCCCATTTGTGTAGCTTCCTGGGAGAAATGTCTGCCCAAATCCGTTGCCTATTTGTAAATTGGGTCGTTTTTCTCTCGTGCAGTTGTTTGTAAGAGTTCTTCAGGTATTCTGCATCCAAGTCCCTATCAGACGTGAGAGCCACAGATACCTCTTGCCATTCTGTGGCTTGTCTTTTTCATTTCTTGATGGTATCCTTTGAAGAACAAAGTCCAGTTTCTTTTTCTTTCTTTTGCCACTTGTGTGGTGTCTAGAACCCATTGCCTAATCCAAGGTGATGAAGATTTTCCTCCTCTGTTCTCTTCTAAGAGTTGAGGAGTCTTAAGCGCTTACATTTAGGTCTGTGGCTCGAGTCAGCTGGCTGCAGGTGTGTGTGGCTTTCTCTCTGGGCTCTCGAGTCTGTGCCATGGAGCCACGCCCTTCCCCCACTCCAGCCCCCACTGTCTTTGTGGCTGCAGCTGTCACCTGAGCCATTTTATGCCTGGTCTCGGGTGGGCGTAAACGGGGGCGCTCGTGTGGTTCTTCCTCGTCATTGGACCCCTGGGCTTCAGCAGGCCAGGTGTGCGCTGCGTCCCTCCTGGGCCGCCACAGTGTCCTCAGCTGTGTCTTCGTGTCGGCTGGGACAAGGGAGGCCTTGGTGGGATGTTTGTAAGTAAGGGGCTCTTTCCCAGTATGCGGAGGTCGGCGGAGTATGTCCGTTTGCCAGTTCCTCTGAATGGGAAGGACCTGAAACGTGATTTCTGTTGGTCTGGTCTGGAAACTGGACCGCTGGTCAGCCTCAGCTTTTTCCCCTTGCCGAGGGGTTTCGAGGGGTTTCTCTCTTCCGGCCTGTGTGCTGCTCTCCGCTTCCAGCCAGAGCCTGCTGTGCACCGAGCTTCAGAAGAGGGAGGTAGAGGGGTTGTTTTTTTTAAGTTTAAATTTTATTTTGAAATAATTTATTTAGACTTACTGAAAAGTTTAGAATGTGGTGCAGAGACCTTCTCCCCGCCTCACCGAGGTTGGCATCTTACATAAGCACAGGACATCACAGCTAAGCAGAGAGCGTGGTGCAGGGGCCTTTACCCATCGTGGGCTGTGCTGGGCTTGCAGTCCCCCCGGCTGCCCCGCCAGAGTCCCTTTTCCGTCCAGGACCCCACCCCGGGTCCACAGGCGTTGTGTCCTCACAGCCCCTCTAATCTGGGGCCGTCCCTCGGCCTTTCCTTGTCCTTCGTGACCTTGAGACTTCCCAGTGTTTGGTAGATGGTCCCCCTTCTGGGCTGCTCCAGGGTGGTCTCACGATGAGCCTGAGGTCGTGTGAGGTCGGGAGGGACCCCACAGAAGTGCCTGCCTCCTCCTCGGGAGGTGTTGCCACGTCTCTCTGCCAGTGATGTTGACCTTGACCACGTGGTTATGGTCCGGCTGCTTGGATTCTCCGTTGTGAAGTTTCTCCTTTTCCCTTTGTAAATAATAAATGTCTTGGCAGAAATGCTTTGCATTGCGGCAGGTGTCCTGTTTCTCTTCAAACCCTGGCCCCCGATCGTGGGACCCATCTGCTGCTCTTGCCTGCAGCCATCACTGCTCAGTATTTTCACGGGAGTTTTGGATTTCCCTCATTCCTTCTCCATTTATTAACGGGAATTCTCCTCCCTCACTTACTGATTTGTGAAGCTGTTTAAAACCCTTCGTAGATGAGCGGGGCTTAGGTGCATTCCACTCTGTGGGTTACGACCCGGTCCTTTCGCTGCTTCTGGTGCTGCTCACCTGCCCCTGCCTTGCCCTTGGCGGCCCCTTCACATTGGCCTGTGTTCCCTCTTCACGTCTGCGTCCTGCCTCCCTGGCCCACCAGATCCTCTTCTCCAAGGCGCTCTGGCTCCTTACCTTGGGCAGTGATATTTAGAAGCCATGGTCTGGCGCTGGGTGTGCCCAGTGCTTCTGGGCGTCCCTGCTTCTTGGCCCTCTCAGCCTCCAACCCACGCACGTCTGTATTTGTCTCGGCATCTGTCATGCGTATTTGTCATATCTAACAGGTACACGTGAAGGACACGCGGTCACGCTAGCGAGGAGGTAGGGCGCTCAGGTCTCTGGTCATGCGGAGGCTTTCAGTGGCGTCCCCTGCAGAGGGTCTGCTGGGCTGAAGGTGTGGGGGAGGCAGGAAATGACGTGTCCCTTTCCAGCTGCGTGGGAGGAGCTGGCAGGGAGCCTCCCTGGCCAGGGAGCTGAGCATTCGGGCTGGGGGGACCCCTTCCTGCTGCACCCGCTGCAGGACAGGCGGGTGGTGTCTGGCCTAGGTGGGGCCCCTAGCCCCACCCCGAGGTTCAGCCCCGGGTGGCCGAGGTGGACGGAGCCCGGAGCCGGCAGGGCCAGGGGCTGGCGAGGTCATCCCAGCCCAGGCAGAGGAGGCGGAGCCCGTGGGGGCCCCAGAGAGTCTGCTGTAGTGCGGCTGCTCGGACGCCTTCCCCTGCCTGCTCCCTGCCCGCCTGGCTGGCCCCCGCTGGGGACTGGGGCGCACCCCCAGGCCAGCAGCTCAGAATAGCAGCCGAGAGCGAGTCAGCTTGCACCTGCTCGGAGGTGTCTGAGGCCCTGGGTCTCGAGCACAGGCCTGGGGGCGCTGCAACCAGGCGCCCCCGCTTCTATTCTTAGCGGCCCACATTTCCCCGGCACCCAGAGCTGGGTCAGCGGGCTGGGCCTGGCGGCGGGAGCGGGCAAGCCCAGCCTGCCCGGCTGGTTTCCTTTTTTTTTTTTTTAATTAATAGACTTTATTTTCTAGAACAGTTTCAGCTGCACAGAGGCCCTGAGCTGACAGTGCCCAGTTCCCGGTACCCCACACAGGCTTCCCCTCCCCTTAGCTCTTCCCCGGCAACGCCATTTGCTAAATGAAGGAACCAGTGTCCATGCGTCTTTACGAGCTGCCATCCCTGTGCAATTCAGATTTCCTCCCTTATCCCCTCGGCACCCCCCAGGATTCCCCCCAGAACCCCCCCCCCCCCGCCGTCCTCAGGCCTCCCGGGGCTCCCCTAGGCCGGGCAGGTGCCCAGACTGCCCGTGGAGGGTGCGGGGTGGGCTTAGCAGGACATGGCAGTGGAGGTGCGGGGTGGGCTTAGCAGGACAGGGCAGGGGTGTGGCAGGTGCCCCGTGCTGGGTTCGCGGGTGTTTTCCTTGCGGCTAGTCTGGGGCCGTGGGGCGGGGGGGGGGCAGGCCTCGGTGGGGTTTGCCTTCGCGTCACGTTGTGTCAGTGGGACTCGTCCCTGCTGAGGTGGCGCCTGGCAGGCTTCTGCCCCTTTCTCCCCCTCCACCGGCCCCCTGGAGGGCCTCGTGGCTGCGCTGCCTCGCCTCCTGCCGCGCGGTGCCAGGCCAGGGCGCGGCAGCGGTGGGGGTGGGAAAGCGGTGGGGCGGGCTGGCCTGGCCGCTGGTCCCCCATGCTGCGGCCGGGCACACACAGGCCCTCTGGGCTCGCGCCGTGGCCGGAGAACTGGGAGCGCAGCCCAGAGCCTCCAGCACGAGGCCCCGGCCGCCCGTGGGCAGCAGCAGGGCTGGGGCCTGTGCAGCTGCTTCCTGCCCAGGACATGCACGCCGCCACGCGAGCCATGTGAGCCCGTCTGCAAGGGGTCTCCCAGTGGGTGGAGGAGAATGAGCAGGCAGATGGCAGATGCTGCGCAGTCGGTGGAAACGAGGAAAGATGCCTGCCTGCCCCGCGGCCAGGGAGGCGCGCACCAGGCGGCTGCCGTGGGCTCCTGTGGCGGCTGCCACGGCCGCTGCAGGCCCAGGGGCTGCACACTGCACCCTCGTGTTGTCTCAGCTCCTGGCTGTCAGGGGTCCCCAGCGGGCGGCAGCAGGCTCGTGTCCGGGGCGCTATGTCAGAGCCTGCTCTGGCCTGTTCGGGCGCTAGGGGCTGCCGGCATCCTGGGCTCAAGGCCCCCTCCGCCCCGCAGCCCAGGTCTGCCCATCTCCTCCGGCCCCCGCCTCCCTCACCAGGACCCTTGAAGATCTGAGCCCCTCCGGGTGACCCAGGCAAACCTCCTCAGCTGCCACAAGATCCCTGGCTCGCCGGCTCACCCATCTGCAGAGCGCCTTTGTCACGGAAGGTGCCGGCTCCTCAGGCCTGGCGAAGGGACCCCCTGAGTCTTTGGATGGCAGTGGCCACGGGGGAATGCCAGAGCCATTGGCTCCTTGGAGCTCAGCCCTGGCTGGCACCAGCGCTGCAGGCCTGTGGGGCCAGGAGCCCGCCCAGGGAGCCCAGGGGAAGAGGCGCTGGCCCCGTAATTCCACAGCGGGGGCAGCTCTTCAGCCCGGGGGTGGTGACCTTGAAAAGACAGCGAAGTCGGTGGGCGGTCCCCAGCCACTTAGACGAGATGAGAATACGGCGTAATGCATGTGCGTGAGGATGTAACGCCTGCTGACCTGCAGGAGGCGTGCAGCAGGGACGCTTGAGCAGTGCCGGGCCCGTGGAGGGCACATCTGCGTCGTGTCCGAGGGAGGGCTCGGGCTCGCCGGGCGGGAGAGGACGCCACAGGTGCCCCGAGCGGAGGAGCAGCCCGTGGACGGCACAGCGGCGAGCGGCGCCGCTGCTCCAGGCGCGGAGGGCAGTGGGGGGAGCGCCAGCGAGGCGCCACGCGGAGCGGCTGTGGGTGTGGCGGCCACGTGGACGGCTCTGTCACGAGCATGGGAGTCCCTGCGGGAGAGCCGGGGCTGCTGCCCACTGGGCTTGTGCCTGGAGCGGGAGCGTGCTGCCCCAGCCCTGTCCCCCTCCCTGCCCGGGGCCGCGTAGATGGCGGTCACCCCGCCACATGCTGAAGGTGACTTTTCTCCTTGGAAAGTCTCCCAGCAGCCGTCCGCATCTTCGGCTTCTTTAGTTGAACGTGGTGGTTGGCTGAGGCTCCTGGTTTTTAGGAGCTGGCACGGTCGTCCTTGGAAGACGCTTCTGAGCGAGGGCTGAGAGTTGTGGGGCCTCAGGTTCTTGAGAAAGGCAGGCACCTGGCAAAGCGCGACCCAGGCTAGGGCCCTGGGCCCCCAGCGGCTGTGCAGAGTTCGTGGGAGTTGGTCGCCTGCCCCCAGCGGGTTAATCGTGCTTTCATTTTGCTCGTTTCAGGTACTGTCCTGGTTGCTGGAGGTCCTGGACAGAAGCCATCGCCAGCTCCCGGAGCCTCTCTCGCCTGGCCTTCACTCTCCGGAACATACCCAAGAACTTTAAAGTAAGTAAAACAGGCCCCCGGCCTCCGGGTGCTGAAACCCGGGTGCCTGTGCCACAGCCTCCTGCCAGGGCAGCCGTCAGCCTGTGCCACAGCCTCCTGCCAGGGCAGCCGTCAGCCTGTGCCACAGCCTCCTGCCAGGGCAGCCGTCAGCCTGCGGCGGGCCGGGTTCCTGGGACGTCTGGCGTCAGGTGTCCTTTAAGAGTCCTGACCCCTGGGGCGTGGCCGCGGTGGGCATTGCTTCGCCTCGTCCATGAGCCCCACGCTCATACTCGCCCCCTCAGCGTCTGGTGCCCGTCCCTGGCCTCCAGAAACCCCGGCCCCCGCCCCCTGTGCGTTCGGTCCACGGGGCTCACCTGGGACCCCTGCCTTGCCTGTGTCCTGCGGGTCAGGCCCCTGGGCCGCCGCTGCTGCGCTCACCCGGCACCTTCAGGGACCCCGCGTCCCGCGCTTCCGGCAGGGTCCCCGGCAGTGGCGGGTGCCTTTAGGGAGGCTGCTGAGAGAGTCCCGCTGCCTGGCACGCCCGGGTTTTGACTCTGTGATACTGACCTGTGTACCTTCTGACAACCCAGGGCAGGGGTTAAAGAGGTGGCCTCTGACGGAGGCCCAAGGCGATCACTCAGAGGACGAGGAGGAGCGCAGTGCCGCGGCCCCCCGGCTCACACCAGGAGTTGGGGTGTTGGGGCGCGGCTGGCACTTCTGACGGCCCCGAGTCCTCACGCCAAAGGACACCGCGTTCAGCGTTGATCTCGGGCTCTTCGGCGGGTGCTGGGCGGGGCACCTGCTCAGGGTCGAGCGGGCGGGAACGTGGGCCTTGGCTCCTGTGTCGATGCTTTCTGTTCTGCCTGACGCAACAAGACGAGGAAGTGCAGGCAGTAGGCACAGCGTCCTCTTTGGGATGAATGTGGTCAAGGTTTTGTCTTAATTTTTTATTATTTTTTTAACAAATCAATTTTTTCCCCCAAAGCAATTTTATCGATACATGTTAACAAAGCACACAGTTCCTCCAAAGTGTTCAATCAATGGTATTTGGTATAATCACACGGTTGTGCATTCATCACTTCAATATATTATAGTAATTATTTTCAAAAATAATAGTAAACAGACAAAACAAGAAACTTCAGTCCTCTATCTTTCTGCCTTCCCTGCTATTTCCGGCTACTCTTGCACAATTATTTATTTATTAAGCAGTTTTGTTGAGATATATTCACATACATATGATCTATCCTAAGTGTATAATTGGTAGGTTTTACTATAATCAGAATGTTGTGCATTCATCGTCACAAAGAGTTTTAGAATTATTATTCCAAAGAAAAACTCCACACCCCTTAGAATGCCTTCCCTAGCCCCACATAACCAGTAATCAAAGTTCATCTTTATAAATTGTTTTATATTTACATTTTATATAAATGGAGTCATACGATACATTACACAATGTATTTGGCTCATAGTCACGCAGTCATACAGCATTTGTCCATTTGCGTCTGGCTTGCTTCGCTCAACATAATGTCCTCCAGGTTCATCCATGTCGTCAGATGCTTCACGACTTCATTTCTTCTTACAGCTGCGTAATATCCCATGGTGTGAACACACCGGTTTGCGTATCCATTCATCTGTTGGTGGGCACCTGGGTTGTCTCCATCTTTTGACAATTGTGAATAACGGTGTGCAGAGGTCTGTCTGTGTCACTGCTCTCAGTTCTTCTGGGCATGTACCCAGTAGTGGTGCTGCAGGGTCACGTGGCGAGTCTATGTTCAACTTCTTTAGGAACTGCCCAGCAGTCCTCCACTGTGGCTGCACCATTCTGCCTTCCCACCAGCAGTGGGTAAGTGTTCCTATCTCTCCACATCCTCTCCAACACTTGTAGTTCTCTGTCATTTTAATAGTGGCCATTCTGATAGGTGTGAAATGATATCTCATTGTAGTTTTGATTTACATTTCCCTAATCGAGAGTGATGTTGAGCATTTTTTCATGTGTGTTTTTTTTTGCCATTTGTATTTCTTCTTTGGACAAATGTCTCTTCAAGTCTTTTGCCCATTTTTAGATTGGGTCTTGGCTGTTTTTATTGTTGGATTGTAACATCTCTTTATATATCCTGGATATTGAACCCTTATCAGACGTGATTTCCAAATATTTTCTCCCATTGAATCACTGCCTTTTTACCCTTTTGACAAAGTCCTGTGAGGTGCAAAAGTGTTTAATTTTGAGGAGGTCCCATTTATTTACTTTAAAAAAAAAAATGAGACAGTGTGGTTTTGTTAGTTTTTAAAAAAAGATTTATTTATTTATTTCTCTCCCCTTCCGCGTTGTCTGCTCTCCGTGTCCATTTGCTGTGTGTTCTTCTGTGTCTGCTTGCATTCTTGTCAGCGGCACCGGGAATCTCTTGTCTCTTTTTGTTGCGTCATCTTGCTGCGGCAGCTCTCCGTGTGTGCGGTCCACTCCTGGGCAGGCTGCACTTTCTTTCGCGCTGGGTGGCTCTCCTTACGGGGCGCACTCCTTGCGCGTGGGACTCCCCTACACGGGGGACACCCCTGCGTGGCAGGGCACTCCTTGCACGCATCAGCACTGCGCATGGGCCAGCTCCACACAGGTCACCCTGCACCTCCCGTAGAGGAGGCGGATGCTCCTATCAGTTGAGCCGAATCCGCTTCCCTATTTTTTCTTTGGTTGTATGTGCTTTAGGTATGAGGTCCAAGAAAGGACCGCCTACTACAAGGTCTTGAAGATGTTTCTCTACATTTTCTTTTAGTAGTTTCATGGTCCTGGCTTTTATATTTAGGTCTTTGATCGATTTTGAATTGATTC
The DNA here is from genome assembly GCF_030445035.2 of Dasypus novemcinctus. NCBI lineage: Eukaryota > Metazoa > Chordata > Mammalia > Cingulata > Dasypodidae > Dasypus > Dasypus novemcinctus. The sequence continues at coordinate 81,158,422 of NC_080691.1, read as the reverse complement.
TAGTATAGGGAGTGAAGTAGGGGTCCTCTTTCATTCTTTTGGTTAGGATATCCAATTCTCCCAGCACCATTTGTTGAAGAGACTATTTTGTCCTATGAACATGGACTCGGTAGGTTTGTCAAAAACCAGCTGACCCTGTAGGTGAGGATTTGTTTCTGGATTCTCGATTCTTTTCCCTGATCGATGTGTCCTTCATTATGCCAATACCATGCTGTTCTGACCACTGTAGTACAGATCAGTTTCATTGCTACATACTAATAAAGCATAAATCCGTCCAAAGCATACAATCAATGGTATTTGGTATAATCACATAGTTGTGCATTGATTGTTTTTATCCTTATTAGCACATTTTCATTATTCCAATAATAGTAATAAACAAAAAACAGACCAAAAAACGTCACCACCTCTCAATCTCTGTATGCTTCCCCTGCTGTATATAGCTGCTATTCTGTGTCCGTCTCTAGTTTGTGTCTTCATTTTGTAAAAACAGTCTTATATGTGCAATGTCACCCATATTCATATCTCACGAGGTGTCGCTGTATTCTACAGTCCCGTGTTACGTTTTTAGCTTTCCCTCTAGTAATGTATATGTCCTCAGACTTTCAACCAGTGTCATTCCCATGTAACAGCTCTGCTAGTTACAAGCACTGTGATGTGCTTTCACCCTTTCTTTTCATTTCCACAGATTTAGAAACAGCCTTCTTACCAGCTCTGCACAGATTAACCCTTAGCTGTCCATTCTCCACCTCCTGCTTTCTGGTCAAGGTTTTGTTCCTTAAGGGACAGGCTTCAGGCAGCTGGGGAAAGGGTCCCAGCCTCCGGCCAGTAGGACACATGCGGCCCACTGTTTGCGTTTATAAATGAAGTTTTATTGGGACACTGCCATGCCCATATGTTCACGTAGAGTCTCTGGCTGCTTTTGTCCGCCAATGACTGAGCTGAGGGGTTGTGGCAGAGACTACCTGGCTTGCAAAGCTTGAGATATCTGCTGTCTGGTTCTTTACAGAAAAACTGTGGCCCCGTGGTCTAGATACTTCTCAGTGGCCAGGCCGGATGGACGGGGCCCTCTTAGGCATGGTTTGGAAATGGTCAGTTCTGACCGGGCCTTCTGGCCCGTTGCTCTGACCGGGAAGGCTCGTGCTCTTACAAAACGGCGCATTCTCCAAAACCTGCTCTTCTACCCCTGCGGCTTTTTGTTGGTCCCTGGCGAGGAGGCCGAGGCTATCACCAGCTCCCATCTCCTGCCAGCAGCTTGTTTGATAGCTGAGGAAATTGAGCCCAGGGCCAGACAGTGTTTGACCCAGACGGGGGGTGGAAGGGATGGGGGCGTGGGGGTGTGGGAGCCGGAGATGAGGGACGCGGCTACCGCTGCAGGGCAGGGCTGGTGCCCGTGAGGACAGAGTCCTCGGCACCGAGGCTCGGCAGGCCCCAAGGAGGGAGCTTTGACCTGTTTAGAAATCAATTTAATTGTTATTGACATACAATTTGCACACCATAACAGTCACTCTTTCAAGTGCACAATTTAGTGGCAGTTAGTATATGTTCCAGAGTTGTGCTGCCACTCCTGCTGGCTAATTCCAGAACGTTCTCTTCACCACCCAAAGAAACCCTGGACCTGTTCACTGTTGCTTCCCATCCCTGCTCCCTGCAACCGCTCGTCTCTTCTCTGTCCCTGGAGTTGCCCGCCCTCACCCACCACCGGCTCGGCTCGGGGAGGTGCGACGTGCCGCTTACTGTGCCCGGCTTCTCGCCCCAAGCAGCACACTGTCGAGGTGCCTCCGTGCGGCAGGTGGGGCCGCAGCTATGGTCCCAGCGCCTGCATGCCCCGGGCCCACTGCTCCAGTCACCGGCTGGTCCCCTTTTGGGGCGCCGAGAGGGGCACTGCCGGGGCCGCACGGGGCCAGGCTCTTGGGGGGCACCCAGGAGCGGGAGGCGGGGCCTGCGGGGCCTGCGCCCTGCACACGCTCAGAGCTGCTGCTTCGCTGCTCCCAGCGTCTGCACCGTTGTCCACTCCCACCCGCTGGGGCGAGGGCGGCCTTGGGTCTGGAAGAGGGAGCTGAGAACAGTTCCCTGCTTTGCCCGTTGCGTTTTGGAGGGGGAGCTTGAGCCAGACGGCAGGGCCTCGGGCAGGGCTGGCCTTGGTTGGAGCAGGACCCGGGCGGAGCAGGCTTGGTCAGAGCCCCGCCCTGGGTAAAAGTCGCCTCAAACCCCAGGTCCCCGTCCTTGCGCACACACGTGGGGCGTCTGGGGTTTGACTGGAAACCCCTCCAGCCTGCGGACCCCGGACTGCGCTGGGCGGTGGGCACCCACTCTGGCGCCACAGGCCTTTGGGGCACTTCCTCCTGGAACACAGTGATGAACAGAGCTTCTTAGAAAGTTCCTGCCACCCAAGCACATACTGAAGGTGAGGAGGGAGACGTGCAGGCAGCACTCGTCTCTAGGCTAGGAGACTTGGGAAACATCGTTTGCTTCCTTGTGTTTGCTTTTTTGAAGAAAAATGTTAAAATGTTCTGTTGTGGTATCGTCTACACCACTAGCTTTCCCGTTGCAGCCGCCTTCAAACACTCCGTTTAGCTGGGCTGACGGCGCTCCCGCCTTGTGCCCGTCGGCCCCGCCCGCCACCGCAACTGTCCCGGCACCCCCACCCACCTGCTTTCAAGAAGCCCCCACCCCGGGGAGGCGCGGGCGCATGGCTTTCTCCTCTGCTGTTTGGGGTGTGCGGTGGGAGGATGGAGCGCCGAGCCGGCCTCGCCCCTGCGTTTCGCAGGTAGTGGTGGCGACTGGGACGCCGCCGCGCGCCGGGCCCTGAACCCGGTGCCTCACCAAGGCCCAGCGGGGCAGCGGCTCCTGGGCCGGGCGCGCCGAGCTCTGTGGCAGCAGCGCCAAGTGCTGTCTTGGTCTTGGTGGCCCCCCGGGAGCCCCCAGCTCTTGGGGATTCGGGCCTAGGTGAGTGCAGGGAAGGGGCCCGGGCTCCCGAGAGGACGGCGGCGCAGCCGTCGTGCAGTCGGAGGGCGAGGGCCCGGGCCCGGAAGGCCGAGCCCAGGGGTGGTGGCACGTCCTTCCTGTCTCGGGCCCTCCCCGCGGCTTGCCAAGACGGCCTGGGAGAACCACCGAGGGGCAGCTGTCCCGCCCAGCAGCGCCCCGGGCCGAGCCTGCCCGCGCGGCTGGAGGGCAGACGTTTTGGGGGGCAGAGCGCGCGCTGGGGCAGCTCGCTGTCCCTCGATGGCCGCCTGGCCGCCGTGGGCGGCACCGAGAGGCAGCCGCGCAGCCCGAGAAGCGGCGCCCTTTGTGCCTTGGGGCCAGGAAGCTGCCATGCCTGCCCAAGTTGGGGGCGAGCTGGCGGCCTGGCCTGGCTCCCTCCGAGTTCTGACGCGGAAGGAGCGGTGCTGTGGGACGCTGTGCGGACTGCGGGCCGGGCTTCTCCCGTGGGCTTCTCCGGGGCGGCGGCGGCCTCCGGGCGTGGCGGGCGTGTGGACTGCAGCCGTGGGCTTAACACCCTTGTGTGCCGTTTGTCGGGTGGCCGTGGCGGTGGGCTGTGTGGTGATCCCAGGCCCCCCGGCCCAGGCCCGTGGACACGTGCTCCCTGCCGAGGCCTGAGGGACACAGCGGGCGGGATTCAGCCGAGGGGCTGCAGCTGGGAGAGGAGGTGGGGGCGTGACACGGAAGCAGGCGGGTGCCAGGCTGGAGGGCGCCGCTGCCCTGCGGGCCGAGCAGGGGCCCTGGGAGCGCCCCACCGCAGCCCGCCCGCTGTTGGGGACCTCCGAGCCCCAGAACCACGCGGGCATCTGTTGGTGTTGTGCGAAGCCCTAAGCCTGGGTCGTTCGTGCGCAGCTGTAGGGACCTCACCCGCAGCTTTTTAAAATTTAAGTTCAAATTTTTATTACGAAACAAGGAAAGGGCCAAGTCCACAGCCTGAGACTCAGCTGCGGGCGTGCTGCGGGGCGAGACGCACGCGGGCCCAGCCAGGCCTTCTTAGGCCTCTCCCGTCCCCGGCCCCGTCCTGGCTGGGTGGCCCCGGCGCTCAGCCACCCCGATCGGCTGCCGCACCTGGGGCTCCCGGGGGCCCCTGCAGCGCAGCTCTGTGCGCGCCCTGACTGCCGCCCCTGGACCCCGTGCAGCAGGCTCGGCGCCGGCCTGCTGTTCGCCCCTCATGCACCCTGAGCTCTTGCCCCACACAGGCCCCCTGCCGGGCGCGCCCCCCTCCTGCCCCTGAGCCTGCCTTGTGGAGGCGGCTCCCGGCCCTGCGTCCCGCGGGCTGCCCCTGGGCCTGTCTCTGTCCATCCGGCGGCCGCTTGCAGTCCCTCCAAGTTGCCTGGGGCTGGCACATTGGGGCTGGCACCCTCCATGACGTGCCTTGGTCCCGCGGCTGTGCCCAGCACTCTGTGTGACCGCCCTCCTCCGTCCTTCTATGTGCGCTGCCTCACCTGCCCTGCGTGCTGCCCCCGGGAAGGCCAGCGCCATGGGCTGAGACACGTGCCGCAGCCAGCCAGCCGCCAGGGGAGAGCGCCCTAGACCTGCCCCGGGTGCAGGCTGCGCGAGGGCTGCGGGGCCCAGCGCGGGGCGGGTGGCGGCAGGCAGCAGGCGCTCAGGCCCCCTCTGCTGGCCTGCGGGCCCCGTGAGGGCGACGGAGGAGGCCGGCCTGCAGCTGAGTGTGCATCCATCGCGGAAGCCAGGCCTCCCGCTTTCCTGCGTCCTGCGCGAGGGCCTGTGCACGCTGCCCGGGCGTGCGCTGGTGCTGGCATCCTGCCTGCCTGGGAGCCCTGCAGAGCGGGTGCCAGGCTCAGCTCCCGGGCCACACCCCGCAACGCCTGCGGGCCCTCGGAGCCAGGGTGGAGCGGGCGCCCGGGGGTGCTCAGCGACTGCCCCAGGCCCGAGTCAGCGGGACCCCGGCTGCTGCTTCCCTGCTGGGTGCCAGTCCACGCGGGGGCCTGGGGCTGACTGGGTCTCACCAGGCCACTAGGGGGCTGGAGCCGAGGGGCCCTGCAGGGAGGGGGGGTCCGCGGGGAGGAGCTGAGGGCGAGTCCCGGGGCCAGCCACACCCCGCCCCCGCGGCTCGTCCCGGCACTGTCCCGCCACTGTCCCGAGCCGGCGGTCGCAGTCAGCCTTCCTTTTATCCCAAGTTTACGCGTTTCTAGAGGAGATATTTTGCACACGTTGGATCCTCTGTTTTTGTCAAAACCTGAAAGTTGCCAATTTCACTCATTCGGTGTCTGTAAAAAGCCCCCCAGAGACCCCCCAGAAGCTCAGGAGGGGCTCAGGGCCCCGTCGGTCCGACAGGCAGGCTGCTTTACCTTCAGGCGGTGTCCCTCCTGCGTTCCGGTTCTAGCAGACAGACGGATGGACAGATGGAGTGAGCGGCAGCTGGGGGCTGGCCCGGCTGAGGAGCCTCTTTGGACCTTTCTCACCGCGCGGTCGGGTCGTTCGAGGCTCAGCCCACCCTCCCTCCTCAGCCCACCCTCCCTCTGGGCTGACCCTTCTGTGGCCCCTCGGGGCCTTGAGGGGGCCCCGCCCTGAGGCGGGCGGGCGTCTGGATGAGTGGCGGGGCCCTGGCTGACCTCGCCCCTGCCGGCTTGTCGGGGTCTGTGGGGAGGCTGAGGCTGGCATGTGGACGGCGGCCCGAGCGCCGCGCCCGGCCCCGTGGGTGAGTGGCGGGCAGGGCCGCGGTCCAGGTCGTTGCCCTCACGGCACCTGGCCTCGGGCTGGCCCTGCTCCTCTGCTGGAGGTGAGGAGGCCCCCAAGACCCAGCGTCCCCGGCGACGGCTCCAGGGTCTGGGTGGGCGGCTGCGGAGCTGGCCCTGGCCTGGGCACGCGGCGTCCCTGCAGGAGCTCTCGGTGGGTTTTGGTACCCACAGCCTCGTGGAGATGGTGTCGACGTCCCTTGGCTCCTGGGGCCCCAGCTGGCTGCGCTGGCCCGCGCCTGGGCCGGGACCCAAGAGGGCAGAGGGCGGCGCTTCCTCGCCGCGTCGGGAGAGCTCCTTTAGGTTTCGATTGTGCTGCTTCCGGCACGCACCCCGGGCGGGGACCCCCAAGTGTCGCTAGCGGCCCCACCTCCTAGAGAAGACCCCCCACCGGCTCCTCAGTGGGCTGGGAACTTCGGACGGCCCCCTCCGCGCACAGGCCCGCAGTGGCTGACGGGTCTGGGATGGGCTGCGTGACGGCCCGTGGCGCAAGGTGGCCGTCCTTGGTCCTGGGCTGCGTTTTGGAAATGCAGGAGCTTGGTCTGTGCCTGCGTTCCCGCTGCCGCTGTGACGACTGCCCGCGCCTCCTGTGCGGGCCTGTCCCAGGGCCACTTCCCTTGGGGCGCGGGCCAGGCCTCTCGGGTACAGGTACGAGTCTTGTGGTCCTGCCCTTGCGGTCCCTTCCCCACCCCAGGCCAGCAGCAGAGCCGCTGCTCTCCTCTTCCCAGGACCTGCGACGGGGCCGTCGCCCCATCTCAAGCACCCTAACTTCCTCCCGTCTGCAAAGTCCCTCTTGCTGTGTCGGGGCCACGTTCCCAGGCCTGGGGGTGACGGTGTGAGCATGGTCGGGGCCTCCGGGTCCCTCCCGCGCTCCCCATCTCCCCTGGCCGCCCGTTGGCGCCGGCGTCTGCTCAGCGCAGGGCGTTTCCGAGGAATGGCTGTCAGAGGCGGGTGGCTTGGCCTTGCCCCGGCTGGGTCCACGGCGCCGTGGCTGGCACGCACGCCGGCTTTGCGGGTCTGGAGTGGAGTTTCTAGTGGGAGCAGCGGTAGTTCCTTAAGCTTCTGAGGGCCTGGGGTGGGAGTCAAGTGGTAGCTCGAGCACGCCCCCTCCTCGCTCCTGGGGCGACCGCCGGAAGCACATCGGCTGTCCTTCGGAAATTTCTATAGGACGGGGACGGGCCGTGGGCCAGCGCAGGGGAAACCCAGGGGTGCGCTCAGCCCGCACGAGCCGAGCCCAGCGGAGCCGACCCTGAGGAGGGCGCCTGGCAGCGCCGCAGGCTCCGTGGCAAGCCCCGCCTGGAAGGGGACGCGGGGGCAGGCCCTGCCTGGCAGGCGTCCGCCTCGGCTGCGCGGCTTGTCTAGAGTTGCGCTCATGCGTCCTTGTTGCCAGGGCGTCTGCGTGGCGTGCGGGCGGCACAGCCGTGCATCAGGCTAACTCGGCCACGCCCGCGCTGGAAGTTGCCTGTGGTTTCGCGTGGTCGCCTGGGGTCCCCTGGGGTCGGGTGGTTCTCTGCTGTCCCCAAGTTGTCCCTGAGGTGTCGTGGGTGGAGCTCTCCCTCACGGCCGGGGGGGGGGGGGGGGGGGGGGGGTGTGCTTACACCTTCACGGAGTGGGAGGGCGTGTCTCCCTCTTTCCCACCCTCCTCCCCCGCTGCCCTCCTTTTTGGTAACAGGTTTACTGAGATGTAATTTGTATGCCATACAATTACCCGTTTTCCAGGTATGGTTCAGTAGCTTCTAGTATATTCACAGATGCGTGCAGCCACCGCAGAACCAACTTGAGAGCGTTCTCCTCACCCCAGAAGAAACCCCGCACCCCTGTTTGTAGTCCCCCCTTCTCCAGCCCCCCAGCCCCCCTTCTTTTTCTAGACCCCTGTTCTGGATGACCCACATGGGGGACCCAAGAGGGGCCTTCGGCACCTGCTGTCCCACGGAGCAGGACGCCGCCCAGGCCACCCACGCCGCAGCGTCTGAGCTTTGTCCCTCTTTAGGGCCAGTAGCAGCCGGGTGGTGGAGGGACGGTGCTCCGTGTGCCGCTGCCCGGCGGCGGGTGGCGGGGGCTTCCTCCTGCTGGCCGCGGCAAGTCCTCACGGGCACCGTGTCCACGTGGCTCCGTCTCTCGGGGTGGGATCGCGGGTCCTGCTGACGCCCGTGCTTGCCCGCGTTGCCGCTGGGCTGTCGTCCAGGGCGGCTGCGCCACTCCGCACCCCCAGCAGGGCGCGAGGGCCATCCCCGCTCCTCGCCGGCGCTCGCTGCTGGCTGGCGATGCCGTGGCCTGGCGAGCGTGGCGTGGCCCCTCACCGTGGTTTTGACTTGCCTTCCCTAGTGGCTCCTGCCGTCGAGCATCCCCTCGTGCGCCTCCCGGCCGTTGTGTGTGTTGTTTGGAGCCGCGGCGGCTGTCATCCTTGGCCTGTGTCTAGTCGGGTCGTCTGTCCACTCAGGGCGGAGTGGAGTGGAAGGGCCACCGAGGGCGAGAGCCGAGCGAGCAGGACGCTCGAGGCCGTGCCTCCCAGGAAGGCCTCCCTGTCCCCTCCCCGGCCCTGCCCTGGCCCGCGCCAGGCCCCGCTGCCCCTTACGCAGTCAGCCCGCTCACGAGGACACTGCTGTCCACAAGGCTACGGGGTGAGGGCTCTGAGCTCGGCGGGACAGACGTGGCCGAGGCGTCTGTGCTGTGCCCGAGGCGTCTGCGCTGTGCCCCGAGCCGGCGCCGTGGCCGCAGGTGGGGTGCGGGGCTCCCGGGGGCACGTGGCTTCCCGGGCCAGCAGGGCCGCCGCTGTGGGGGTGCAGGGCCTGGGTGCTGGCTGTGGGAAGGTGCTGGGCAGGGGGCGGTGGCTGGGGGCTGCAGAGCGGGGCAGCCAGGGGCGCCCGCAGCCAGGAGCCCTGAGCGCGCCCTGGAGGGCCGGCGGCCTGGCCTAGGCGGGACCCTCTCTCTGGTGCCCTGGAGGGGGCTTCATGACAGCCCTGCGTCCGGCCAGCACGCCTGTCGCCATCTGTCCTCACCGTGTCTCCTGGAATCCTGCCCCACAGCCAGCTACCACCCCGCGCCGTTCTCGGTGGGCGCCGGCCTTACTGCATGGACCTGCTCGACCCCCAGGGCGGTGGCACGGCCTCCCGCCCCCCTGTGCACGCGGCTTCCTGGCCTTGCCCAGTGCTCAAGTGGGGGCAGAGGGGACACGGGCTCCGGCGGGCACTTTGCTCAGAGGCCTCAGAGCAGGGGCTTGGCCCAGGGCAAGGGGTAAGGGTGGCTCAGGGCCACCAGCAGTCCCTGCAGGGCCCCCCAGGACCAACCTGGGACCCCTGGACCCCGTGAGCCGCTGCAGGCTGAGGCGCGGGCGCGTGCTGCCCTCTCGTGGCCGCTGCGGGGAGCGCGCGGGGAGCCGGCAGGGCCCTCTGCTCCCTGCCTCTCATCCGTCCCGGGTGGTCCTGCGGGTGGGGAGGTGGGGTCGTCACATTTTCTTTTTTTGTGTGTTTCTGCGCGCTTGCCTTCTGGCCTTTTCAAAAACCTAGAGGGCTTCTGTGGCCTGGCCAGCTTGCCTTTGGAGCACTTAATTAGTAGGAGAGTTTAAACTGCCAAGGAGACCCTCCCTGCCAGGGTGGGGGGCGCCAGTGGACCCCCGGGTCTCTGCCTGCACAGAAGGGTGCTGCTCTGACTTGCGCCTCCTCACCGAGGGGAGAACCTGGCCCCCGCCCCGTTTTTGGGCGCCGGCAGAGAGCCCTGGTGCCCACAGATTGGCCCACATGCGTCACCTCCGGGCTGAAACACCCAGGCTTGGCGGGGTGTGGTCGCTGGTGGCGGGAACGCGCCATTCCAGCTGGCCCTTCTTGCCCCTGCTGCCGCCAGCCGGCCGCTTGGGTCCTGGTGCACCTGGCAGCCGCCGGGCCAGGGCCCCAGCTGGAGCCACCAGCTCACACCGTGCGCACACACACACAGACACACACAGACACACACACACCCTCGCTCACCTCCGACAACCCGGAGCGCGCCGCCGCCTCTGCCGATACCCGGCTCAGGAGCGCATGCGTCGATCTGAAACCGATGCCGGCCGAGGGAGACGAGCTCCTGATAAGAAGAGCTTTTTATTTCCGAGGGCCCCTTGTGTAAAATTAGCGCAGGGACTCCAGCAGCACCTCAGCCTCTGAAACTAGGCCGCCCCCGTTCCTGACGAGGAGGCGACATCCTGGCGTCCTGTGCTCCGCAGGGAAAGGGGCGCCGGCCTCAGCGCGCTCCTCCCGAGCCGGGCCTCCGAGCGGCCGCGGTCTCCGGCGCGTCGGCGTGGCCCGGCGCCCCGCTCACTCTCGACTGTCTTCCTCCTAGGTGTGGCGCTTGCAGCTGCAGCCATGGGGTCCGAGGACCACGGGGCCCAGAACCCCAGTTGTAAGATCATGACGTTCCGGCCCACCATGGAGGAGTTTAAGGACTTCAACAAATACGTGGCCTACATCGAGTCCCAGGGCGCCCACCGCGCCGGCCTGGCCAAGGTGGGTGAGCGCGGGGCGGCGGGCGAGCTGCGCTTCCCCACCCCCCCACGGTGTGGCGTGCTCACGTCGTGGGCTCCTCCGGGCACTTCAGACAGCGCCACGCAGCCCGCGGCACTGCGTTCTCACTACACGCCCGGCGCGCTTCCAGCCGAACTCGGAAGCGGGCAGCACAGCCCCTGCCCCCAGGAGCGACGGGCGGGGGAGACGGCAACGGGTGTGGGGAGCTTGGGTCCAAGCAGGGTGCCTTGGGGCGTGGGGGAGTGGAGGAAGGAAGGCATCCTGGGGCAACTGATGACCATAGCGGTTTTTTTTTTGGTATGGTTAAGATACGGACATTTTGGGGAGCAGATGGGGAGTGGGTGTAGCTCAGCGGTTGAGTGCCTGCTTTGCATTTATGAGGTTTCGATCTCTGGTACCTCCTTAAAAATAATGGAGTTTTATCCTTTGTAAATTATACTCAGTTTTTACAAAAGCTGAAAACACTTGCAGTTCCAGACCATTAAATGTATAAAAACACTGCACTCTACAAATCAAAACCGGTAGGAGGAGGATGAACTATTCAGAAGGAGTTTCGCGGGGCAGCACTTAGTTTTTGCATCTCTGTCCCTCGGTGAACAATGTCCTTTTTGAGCTGGTTGCATGCCTGCCAGGTAAATTCCGTGGACCTGGGTGGAGAGCGACAGTGAGCGTCCTCGCCTTCCCTCCCCACCCCAGCTCCTGGCCTGGAACCACCCACTGCCGCCGCAGTCCCACGCACCCTCCAGGGCACAGCGTGCTCATGCAGGTGCAGGGGTGAACGCAGACTGTCGACAGCGTGCCTGTTTGTGTTTAATGGCGGGCAAACAGCAGAACCTAAAAATCCTCCCACCCATTTTGAGCGGATAATTCTTTGACATATGGAGTACATCGACAAGACTGTGGCACTGTCACCACCACCTGTTTCCAGACTCTCCATCCTCCCAAACCAAAACTCAGCGCTCGTTTAGCAGTAACCCCACTCCCCCACCCTCTACCCCCAGTAACCACTTTTCTGATTTTGTCTGTGAATTTGCTGCTTCTAAGTAATTGTATAAGAGGAAAAGAAGGCATACGTGTCTGTCCTTTCTTTGACTCAGCATGATATCTTCAGGGTCCGTCCATTTGTTGCAGGTTTCTGACCTTCACTTCTCTTTCTGACTGAATAACATTCCGTGGTCTGGGTGGCCCACAGGACATGTGGGTGGCTTCCACCTTCTGGCTGCTGCGACTCGTGCTGCGGCGAGCACTGGTGTACGAGGTTCTGTCCGAGTCCCTGTTTTTAAGTCTTTGGGGTCTGTGCCTCGTGTGGAATCGCCAGTCCCGGCTGATTCTGTGTTTAACTTTCTGAGCAACCGCCAGACTCTTCACAGCAGCCGCCCCCTTTTCCATTCCGCCAGCAGTGTGCGAGGGTTCCCATGTCCCCACGTCCTCGCCCGCACTTGTTCCTTACAGCGTTTTTAAATGACAGCCCTCCGAGCGGGCGTGACGTGGTAGCTCACTGCAGCTTTAGTTTGCACTGCTCTATTGGCTAATGATGTTGCGCATCTGTCATGTACTTGTTGGCCATTTGAATATCTTCTTTGGGGAAATGTTTGTTCAAATTCTTGGCCCATTTTTAAAAAATTTTATTTAAGATTTATTCATTCCCCCTCCCCACAGCTTGCTTGCTTGCTGTCTGCTGCGTCCATTCACTGCACTGTCTTCTGTGTCTGCTTGTTGCCCTTTGTTGCGTCATCTTGCTGCTCCAGTCCTCCGCAGCCGCAGGCCGTGAGCGCTCCGTGGGTGCAGGGCAGCCTGCCTTCACAGGGAGGCCCTGGGATGCGAACCTGGGGCCTCCCGTACTGGAGACGGGAGCCCAGTCGTTTGGGCCACAGCCACTTCCCCTCCTTGGCCCATTTTTGATCTGATTGTTTGTCTTTACGCTATTGAGTTATGTAAGTTCTTTAAATATTCTGCGTAGTAAATGCATATCAAATAAATGGCTTTCACATATCTTCTCCAATTCTGTGGGCTGTCTTTTCACTTCTTGATGACGTCTTTTGAGGCACAAAAGTTTTAAATTTGATGAAGCCCATTTTATTTTTTCTTCTGTTCATACTACCGATGTAAAATCTACAAATCTCTTGCCTCCGACGAGGTTCTGGAGATGTTTCTGTCGGTTTTCCTGTAAGAGTTGGGCAGTGTTAGCTCTTAGTTCAGCTCTTTGCTCTGTCTGCATTGATCTTGTGCGTGGTGAGAGGTCGGGGTCCACGTTCATTCATTTCCATGTGGAGTTCCAGTTGTCCCTGCACCTTTGTTGGGGACTCTTCTTCCCCCATTGCCTGCACATAGCGTCCTTCTCACAGACCAGCCCCACTTCAGTGGTCAGGAAGCTGACTTGAGCCAGGACCGCACTGTTGTAACGACTCTCGCTTTGTGGCCCTGCTGTGCTTTTAAATATAAACGGTAGTGTCCCGCTCTTCTGTGCATTTAACTTATTTTGGAGATGGAGGACATAGTCTGCATCTTTGTGTTTGTGAGTTTGTGTATGTGTGTGTACATGTGGTGTTGCTCACTGGATAATTTGGAAAACCCACTATATATTTGTTTTGGGGTTTTCATGCTTCCTGCTTGACTATCCCTTTATCTAAGCTACCTTCATCTCTGTTGTTCAGTCCAAACATTTTCTCTGCAGGACCAGGTGGTATCATGGGCTGCGCAGCCCAGCGCGGCTCAGCTCTGCTGCGTAGCACGTATGCACCAGGGACAACCCGTAAGCGCACAGGCGTGGCAGTTTGCCCATGAAACTGGATTTCTGGGCACGGAAATGTGGATCTCTTATCATTTCACTTGTCATGAGATACTCTTCTTTTGATTTTTCCCCCATTGTGTAAAAACCAAGAAATTTTCGTAGCTTGGAGGCCGCACAAAAGCAGGTGGCACTCTGGATTTGGCTGCAGGCGGGGGTTGGTTGACCTGGACCGTGTCTGCTTCCTCTGCTTTTTCGCTCTCCCTCTGCGGCCTGGTTTGGGTTGAGTCTGGAACTCCACGTACGTTCTTCTCCAAGCTGCCTTCCTGCCTTCAGCAGTAAGTGAATGCCCTTACCTCTTGACTTACGAGCTTTAAAAGACAAGGGCAGCAGCACGCCTTCGTCCCCTCTTCCCCACCAGCTCCTCTCGAGTTCAGAACGTTTTCCTGCACCCACGGCTGCCCTGTCGCTCCGGCTTGCCATCTCCATGACGGGCTCGGTGCCGGCTGTGTGCTTGAGGTCACCTGCGCTGGCCGCGTCTCAGTGGGCTGAGGTCTGTCAGCCCGGGGGGCGGGGGGCTCTGCAACACCGCTCCCCGACTTCATGGGAGTGGTCAGGTCCGCTTCCCAGCCTGAGACCCGGCAGGCCCTGCTGCCCCTCCTGGGTCCCCCTGGACCTCCCCGGGCCCCTTAGTTTGGAGTGGGGTGAGGCTCTGTCCTCTCTCCATTGACCTATTTCCACTTCCCAGCACGCAGCAGGCCCCTTCCAGTTTGGGATCCAAGTTCTTCTTTCTCTGGAGAGTATCTTGGACTCTTGGTTCTGTTCTCTCCTTCCGAGCCACCTTTCAAGCCCGCCCCGACATGCGTCCCCCAACTGTTTTGCCTTCCCGCCGTTCTCTGGCGCCTGTCCCCGGCTTCCTTGGCCGTTTCCAGCATGTTCTGTCCTCCGTGTGTGTTCCTCCCCGGTGGCTTCTCTTCTTTTACCCCCCTGCCCACACTTTGCTCTCCCCGTGCCTCTTTTGCCCTTTACTTCCTTTGATATCAGTAAACTCAATCTAGTAAGCTCAAGTATTCAACCTATAAAAAAACCTTATTCTTGTTTCTTAGAGCACTGGCAGGTTTACAGGAAAATGGTGCAGAATCTTTCCCTTTTAATCTGCACGGTGGGGGCTTCCCCTTTGAGCCCAGACGCCTCAGGGCTTTTCATTCCGGTGGACGGTGGCCGCCCGTGTTGGAGGGGCCGGGGGCCGGCCCGGGTGCTGCAGGAGGCCAGCCAGCCCTGGCCGGTGCTCGACACTGCCTCTGCCCAGCGCCCGGTGCCCGGTGGCCGGCGCCCTCCTTTCCCCTCCTGTTTCTCTGACCTTGCTGGGTGCTCGCCTTTGGAAGGGTGAATTTTTCCCCAAACCCCAGCCGGCTCGGGGCGGGAGTGGGGGGACGCCGGCGCCGGGCTCTGGGCGATCCGGGAGGGGGAGGTTTGCGTGGAGGTGTGGGGGCAGGGGGCTTGTCCTAGGCGGTCCCGGGGCACCTGCGTGTGTGTGCGCGTGTGTGCTTGCGCACGCCCGCCTTCTCCCTCCTGTGGGGACACCCGGGGCAGAGAAGTGGCCGTAGGGCCTGGTCACCCCGCGTGGTCCCAAGAGGGGTCCAAGGGCCTCGGGGCCTCCAGAGGGAGGACAGCCCTGGCCTGCCGGGCACTGTGCCCGGCACCTAGCCTCGGCCGCCCTTCCTTATGCGTGCACGCGCAGGCCGAGTGTGCGCACGTGCGTGAGGGGGTGCCCTGGGCGACCTTCCTCACCGTCCCCACCCCAGAGTTCCAGCGGGGCCTTGGCGGGGGGGGGGGCCTGGGGGGGGGCCTGGGGCAGGGTGGGCATGCACTGAGGCTCCTTCCCCCCAGCAGCCCTCTCTGGTGCAGGAAGCGCCCCTCGGCGCCCCTTGCTCCTGGCCCCTGTGCTGGAGCGGGGCCCGGAGGTGCCCTCGGGAGAGGAAGCTGGGGGGTGGTGTTGTTCATGGAGCAGATGGGGATTATAGGCGAGTTTCCCCTGGTGACAGGGAAGTGGGAGGCTCACTGGTGCCCCCGGAAGCGTGCCCGCGTCTAGACGCTGCTCAGGGAGGAACGTCGGGCTCTCGGGAAAGATGCCGCTTACCTGTCTAGTTAACAGGCACTCAGCTCACGAGCCCCACATGGTCCAGGCTGTTTCTAAGGTCATCGTGCCTCCTGACGCAGAGGCCTTTCACTTGGTTTATTTACTTTTTTGCCTTTCCAGTCTTCAGAGTGCTGGTTTACCACCCAGCTGCTTCTCCATCCAGCTGCTTCCCGCTTGAGCTCTCTAAAGAGCTGTTGCCAGGGCCTGGCGCCCCCCCCTCCCCCACCCCCGACCTTCCCCTGTGCCTTGGCCACAGGTGCCCGGGCGCCCACTGCCTTGGAGAAGTCCCCGAAGGCTGGCTCCTGATTGGATGGTCACAGCCGCTGGGCGGGGCCGTGCCCGTTTAACGCCCTCCTCTCAGGCGAGTGGCCTCCGGGCTGGCTCCCTGTCTGCTGGGGGGTGCCCTGGGTGCGGTGGGGTGTTGAACAGCCTCCCTGGGCTCCCGCCAGCACCACCCGGTGTCCCTGAGGGCAGAATTGCCAGGGATGAGCCCTCTCCCCCACCCCCGCCACCTTTTTTTATTGTTTTGTTTTTTTTTCTGTAAACAGACCTGGCCTGCTGCCTGCGGGGAGGCAGCACCTTTCTTTCCTGGGTAACTGACAGCCCAGGAGGGAAGTACTTGCCTGGCCAAGCCCAGCATTTCCTCCCGCGGATGTGCTGTTGGAACCTGGGGACAGTGGCTTGGGCGTGTGGCTCGCGGAAGCTGTCGGGAAGCGCCCGTCTGGCCCCGCCCGCTTGGTCTCGCGGGGTTCTGGGCTGACGGCTGGCAGTGGCCTGGCAGTGGCCTGGCTCCGTTCCTGCCCCCAGTGCTGTGGGCAGCCCAGCCTGAGCCCTGCAGGAGACAAGGGGCTCACAGACCTCTCCCTGCCCCAGACTGGGGCGACCAGCCCACGTCGGCCCTGTGGGCCTGCGAGGAAGTGGGCACGGTGTCCACCCACCCGGAGTGCACCCCCAGCCGGAGGCGAGGAGCAAGGAGCATGCCGAGGCTCGGGGGCCCTTGTCCTTCCCCGGCTCTCTCCTCCGACCTCCGAGCTGGCCCCGGAGTGCCATGCCTGGGCCCTGCCACTTCCGTCCAGCCGGCTGGGAGCACTTCCCCCCCCTGGGCGCAGGGACCGGGGCCGTGGTGAGGCCGGGCCCCGCTCCCCCTGGGGTGCTGGGCATGGGGGGCGCCAGCTTGACCCAGGTGTTGGTGCCGCCTCTTCCCAGTGGGGTCCTTGGGCATGGGGTAGGGCCTGTCTGTGCCTCGGTTTTCCAAGCGCGACCACCATACCTTCCACGCAGGGTGCCCTAACGCACAGCCGCGCCAGGGCTGAGCCAGCCTGGCACAGTGCCCAGCTCGGGGTGTGCTGGTCCTGCCCCGTGCCCTCGGGTCTGCGGGAGGCAGGGGGTGGGGGCGGGGGGTGCTCAGGGTCAAGGCAGGCGGCCTGGATTGTCACCTCCTCCAGCCCCATCCTAGGGGCCCCTCGCCTGCCCGCCGTCACCTGTGTTAAGGTTGTAGAACTTTTCTACTGAGCACTGAGTTTTTTCATGTCTTTGGGGTGCTTGTCACCCACCTCCACCACCAGAAAGTAAGCTCCCGAGGGCAGGGCTCTTGGCTCTCCTGGTCGCAGGGTGCCCCGTCCCACGTGGCCCCTGCAGTGACCCCGCTGGACTTCAGTCTGCGGGCGGTCCCCGCACCCCGTGGCGGTGAGCCAGTGCGGTCCTGCTCTGGGCCGGGGGATGGCGGGCGGGGCCCTCAGGCCGGCTGTGGCCGTGGACGGGAGCTCCGTGGCGCCAGCGCACACGAGGGCCGCCCTGCCTCCCCCGCCGGGCAGCGCAGAGGATGGGCCGGGTGGCTCTCAGAGGGGGGCAGCTGCGCCCAGGTGGCAGGGGTCCCTCCGGGCGGCGTCCCCCCAGGGGCTTATGAGGAAAGCCGGCCGTCCTCCTGGGGCGGGCTGCGGGGTCCTGAGCCTCCTCTGTCCTGTGGCAGATCATCCCCCCGAAGGAGTGGAAGCCGCGGCAGACGTACGACGACATCGATGACGTGGTCATCCCGGCCCCCATCCAGCAGGTGGTGACGGGGCAGTCGGGCCTCTTCACGCAGTACAACATCCAGAAGAAGGCCATGACGGTCGGCGAGTACCGCCGCCTGGCCAACTCCGAGAAGTACGCGGCTGGAGGCCGCCTGCCCTCCCGGGCTCAGGGCCGCTCATGCTCGGGGAGTGGTGTGGGTGCCCCACCCCCTCCTGGACTCCGTGCCCTCTGGGCTCTGGTGTCACCCTGGCCGCTCCCCACACGCCTCCCTGCTTGGCAGAGGGCACCCCCGGGCACACCCCAGACGCTCCCCGCTCTCCTGGGCACGCGCAGCGGTCACCCCGTGCCCCCTCCCTGTCCCCTGGCGTCCCCGCGCTCCTGGCTGTCTGCAGCTGTCCTGGCCTCTCCCCTGCCCCTGGCTCTTGAGCCGGGAGCGTCCCGGGAGGGCAGCTGTGCCCGTCACACTGGCCTGGTGCTCCCGCCCCAACGGGCGCCGTGTGCCCCACAAACGATCTCGGCCCTTGCAGCGCCTCGGGCCGCGCCCGGTCCTCCCCCGCACTCTGGCCCAGCCTGACCTGGTGCCCCCCCGGGGTGGGAGGGAGCAGGGTGCGCCCCAGGTAGGGGCTCTTGGCCGAAGTCCCCCCAAGTGACGACTGGGTCTCACCGAGCTCCTGGCAGCTGTTCCCCTCCAGGGTGGGTGGCGGGGATGCGTGCCCCGCGCAGGCCCCGCCTGAGCCCCCGCCACCTGCCGCCAGGTACTGCACGCCGCGCCACCAGGACTTCGACGACCTGGAGCGCAAGTACTGGAAGAACCTCACCTTCGTCTCTCCCATCTACGGCGCCGACATCAGCGGCTCGCTGTACGATGACGTGAGTCCAGGCCCCCCCGGCTGGCGCTGCAGGGTCTGGGCGGGGAGGAAGGTGTGGGGGAAGGGGCGTGGACGGGCTTGGCCCCGAGGCGGGTCCCCAGGAGGGTGCTTGCGGCCACCGTGCCCGTCTCCCAGTGGACACGCAGCGACCCCATTCTCCGCGCTGCCCTCAGCAGCTGGTCGCAGAGCAGCCGTCACGATGTGGCGCCATTTCCCAGGGCCTCTCCTGGCGCTGGCTTATTCAGCTGCTTTCTTCCTCGCGCCCTCCTGGGCTCCTGGGAACGTGCACTCTGCGCCTGCAGGCGGCCGTGGGCTCCAGGCCTCGGCGCGCGTCTGCCTCGGGCTGGAGGGCCCCCGGCTCCTCGGCCGCCGCCTGCTGCTGGCTCGTCCCAGGGCCCCGACCGGACTCAGGCCCCGCAGGTGTCCAGGTCGTTCTCAGATCCCGGGGGCTCCGGAGGGTTTGCTCCCGGGTGGGCCTGAACCCTCCGCAGGGCTGGCCTTGCCCGGGGGGCGAACGAGCCCTGAAGGCGGCCTGTGGACGCCACCCAGCGCCTGTCTGCTCCTGAGGCAGCTCCGGCCTCCCTCCGTGCTGCCCGCGGCTGCTGCGCTCTGCGCTGTCCCAGAGCTGGCAGCAGGGCCGTCTCTGCCTCGGGCTGCCGGGCAGCGCAGGAGCACCGGGGGCTGCGGCACGGCTTCCTCGTGGCGATTCCCTGTGCGTGGCCTCCGTGCACAGTGCCTGGTGTGCGCGTGGGGAGCGGTCCTCAGGGCGCGTGCCTGCACCTGCGCGGTCTGCCCCGCAGGCTCTCTGCAGAGGGGCCCTGTCCGCTGAGTGGAGCTGTGGGCCCCGGGACTGACGCAGCCCCGGCCTCTCCTGCCTCCAGGAGGGCGGTGAGCGGGCCCTCGCCAAGCCTCTGCGGGCCGGGCCGGCGCTCCAGGCTGTGCTTTGCGTTATGACGCGCAGGCCTCACCGCCGGGTGCTGCCCTGCCGGGTGAGGAGGGGGCGTGGGGCCTCGGTGGCTGACTCACGGGACCCCACCATGAGCTCTGCCGTCCAGGGCCAGGGCAGATTGGACCCCACCCAGGCCCTCGGGGTCTGGCGACGCGGCCACGGCGTGGACCAAGCTTTTTGACGCGCGTGGGCCCCAGTATATGGGTTCTCCCAGCCGGGCCCGAGGCCGCTGCGCTCCTCCTGCCGCCTAAATTGTAACTTCCAGCGCAGGAACTCGGGCCCCGCGGCCTGGCGGGCGCAGAGCACCTGAGGCCCCGCCGTTGCGGTCGGGTGAGAGGAGAGGCCCCCACTTGTCGGACGCGCCCATGTTTTCCACCCAGTTTTGGAGCGTTAGCGCTAGCTGCGATCTTTTGCAGCGTTGTGTACCATTTGATGGATTTACTGTTTCCTTTCTGTTAACAATATTATTGAGCCATAATTCACATATCATTAAATTTGCCCTTTGGAGGTGTCCAGCTCAGGGCTTTGTAGGACATCCCAGAGCTGTGCAGCCAGCGTCACGATCAGCTTTAGGACGTTTTCACCGCCTCCGAAGAGGTCCGGCCTGCTTTCGGCAGTCGCCCCCGCCCCCCGGCCTGAGCAGCCGCTCACCTAGGCCCTGCTCCTCCCGATGGGCCTGCCTGGCGCCTCAGGGAAGGGAGCGCGAGTACGTGCTCTCCCAGGGCCGGCTGCGCCCGCTCACCAGCGCACGCGTCAGGACGGCACCCCTCTTCACCGCCAAGCGATACTCTCTTGCGTGGCTACCGCAGCGTTTTGTTGGCCTGCTCGTCTGTTGACTGGCTTGTGAATGAGGCTGCCTGAACGCTGGCACACGGGTGTCTGGGTTTGGGGGGTTTCTGTTCTGGGATACATGCAGGGGTGGGATTTCTAGATCAAACGGTAACTCCGTGTTCAGCATTTTTGAAAAAATGCCAGAGCGTTCTTTCAAAGTGGCCGCACCGTATTACGTGCCCCTGGCAGTGTGTGTGGCTTCCGGTTTCCCCACGTCCTCGCCAGCACTTGGTGTTATCTCTTTAGATTCTCGCCACCCCGCTGGCATCACCTCGTAGTTTTGATTTGCCTTTCCCCAGTGCCTAGTTGTGTCGAGCATCTTGCCTGGTGCTCATTGGCCATTTGTATTATCTTTGGAGAAACAAGTATCTCATCAGCTCCTTTGCCCCTTTTAAAATTGTTTTTTATTGTTGCCATTTATAAGTTTATTTCTGAGTTGCAGAGATTATTTCCCCTTCCCTGTTTTTAGAGTTTCCTGTATTCCCCCACTCAGTCTTGGCTGCCACAACCAGGCAGAAAGCACGGGGACCTTCTTTTTCTCGCTTCTATAGTGGAAATCTTAGTGGCAGACACTAACTGCTCCAGGTCTGTCAGAGATGCGTAAAGATTATTATTTCTTAGTTACTGAGTTGTAATAGTTCCTTCTGAATTCTAGATGCGAGTCCCTTACCGGGTACAGGATTTGCAGGTGTCCTGGGGGCAGTCTCTTCACTTTGTTGAAGGTGTCTTGTGCTGACAGACGTTTTTGGTTTCGGTGAAGTCCGGTTTGCCTGTTGCTCCTTTTGTTGACACTCGTGGTGTCCCAGCCAAGACTCCTTTGCCAAAGCCAAGGTCGAGGGCTGCAGGCCAAGGTTTCCTTCTGAGGCTGGGCTAGCTTTGGCCTAAACGTCCAGGTCTTGCCTCCATCTCAGTGGAGTCTTAGCGATGGCGTGCGGCAGGGGCGCGGTTCCCGCTGTGGCCCCGGCCCTCCCCTCGGGCCAGCAGCGCCTGTGGAGGGGACGCTCCTGTCCCCACTGGGTGGTCTCAGCCCAGGTGGGGTCCTTCTGCGTTACTGTTTTTAAACTGAATTTCAGACTCGGCGCCTGGTCCGGGGATCCCTCGGTGCCTCTCGCTGCCATCAGGCCAGTGGGCTGCTGCGGCCACGAGCGGGTTCCGTGGCCGCGTGCGGGCCCCGCGAGGCTGCGGCGAGGAGCGCTGCCTGCCGCGGACCCCGCAGGAGGGTTCGTCTTGCCGACCTCGTACGGCAGTCTTGTCTTATGGGGGAAGCTGCGGCTGGACCTGAGAAACTGCCAGGTTGCAGGATGAAGGAACAAGGCCCCCGTCCCCTGCCCTGGTCTCCGAGGTGGCTGCCACATCGCAGACGCGCAGCCTGGACAGCGAACAGGATCGGGGGGGCTTCTCGAGCCGCTTCTGGTGCCTTGGACCGACCTTGGGCAGCGTCTCCTTGAGGACCTTGCACTTCCTGTGCCCGTGAGGGGCTGGCCACTGCCCCCGCAGGTCCAGGCTTGCTAGGGCATGGGTTGCTGTCCTGCAGGTCCTGCCACGTCCAGGCCCTCACGTGGGACCTGGAGGCCTTAACTGTGGCAGGTTTGGGGCAGGAAGGACGTCCAAGTTCCCGAGAGTAGTCGGGCTCCTGCTCAGAGCCTCGGCAGGCTCGTGGGTTTCCAGGCCCTGCTGGCTGAGCGGCCTGAGCTTGGCGAGCGCCCGCGCCAAGGTGGCTTTGTTTGCTGGTGGCACCAAGAACAGGTGTGCCCTGGGGCGGGCCTCGCCTTTGCCTGCCGGCCCCTGGAAGCCCTTGGCCTCCTGTGGAAGGCCCTGGATGGGGCGCCCAGGGTCGGCCCCGGCAGCTGACCTCCCCGTGACGCTGGCTCAGAGGCCTGTTACGTTTTCACTCCAAGCAGCAGTCTCTGCAGCGAGGCCCTCCCCGCCCGCGCATGTGTGCTTAGTGCACGCGTCAGTGGGAACCCAGAGGGGTCCCACCCCTGCCGGGCCTCCAGCCGGTCTCGGGTGCCTGGGGAGGCCGGGCTGGAAGCCCGAGCCGGAAGCCCGGGGGCGGGGCCAGGGCTCGCCGCGTGCAGCGCGTGGCCGGCTCCACGGCCCCGGGGGCGGAAGCCTGAGCTGGAAGCCCGGGGGCGGGGCCAGGGCTCGCCGTGCGCAGCGCGTGGCTGGTGCCACGGCCCCGAGGGCGGGACGCAGCCCCTGGTCCCGCGGGGGCTGACCCGCCCGCTGCGCCCGCAGGATGTGGCGCAGTGGAACATCGGGAGCCTGCGGAGCATCCTGGACATGGTGGAGCGGGAGTGCGGCACGGTCATCGAGGGCGTCAACACGCCCTACCTCTACTTCGGCATGTGGAAGACGACCTTCGCCTGGCACACCGAGGACATGGACCTCTACAGCATCAACTACCTGCACTTCGGCGAGCCCAAGTCCTGGTGAGCGCCGCGCCCGGGCCCGGGGCTCCGGCGCCGTGGGGGGGTGGTGGGGGGGGACGTGCCCGGGGCTCCGGCGCCGCGGGGGGTGGGGGGTGGGGGTGGGGGGGCGTGCCCAGGGGCCTGGGCGGGGGGCGTGGCCTGGCGTGGCGCTGCGGATCGGCCGCTCATGGGGAGGCCAGGTTGGGAGGCGTTGGCCGTGCAGGAAGCGGCCGGAGCCTCTGACGGGGCGGGGGACACCCTGTCTCGTGGGTGGCCCTGGGGGCTTGGGCTTGAGTTTGGGGAAGCGGGGAAGCTGTGCCCGAGGGTGGCCCCCGTGTCCCGCACTGGCCGGCGGCCCTGCCTGAGGCCTCGCAGAGCCGCTTCCTGGGCAGTGGGACCGTGCGGGCCTGTGCAGGGGCAGCCACCCTGCCCACAGCCCTGCCGGCCCTGAACCTCCCGCGGTGGTGGCTCTGCGCCCCTGACCTGGGCTGCCAGGGCCTCCTGCTCGCCAGCCCGCGTGTGCACTGGGGGCCTCTCCTCAGGAACCTGGCGTCACGTGTGTGCGTCCAGGGGCTCGGCGCAGGGCCCGTGGGTGGCAGCGGCCCAGCTGCGGGCTCAAGTGGCCCCCGGACCTGCGCCTGCCCCGGCCTCTGGGCGTGGCGCCTCCGAGGGCCACGAGGTGGCGCTGGCGCCCTTCCCGCCGGCCCGGCGTCTCTGGAAGCTTCCCAGGTGGTGGCGTCCTCCGTGCCCCCTGGGTAGACCAGCCCTCGGTGCAGAGACCCAACGGTCAGGGCAGACGAGGGAGGAGGCGTCTCCCCAGGAAGGAGGGGACTGCGCCCGTGGCCGCCGCACGCTGGTCGAGCTGACGCGCCTCGTTTGGGGTGGCCTTGTGTGGATTTGGTCTGCTCAGGGAGCTTCTCCAAGAACGAGTCCCTGTCGGTAACGAGCCAGCGTGAGGCAGGGGCCTCCCCGCAGATTGGGTGAAGGGGCAGGGGTCCCAGCTGCGTGGTGGGGGGACCTCCTGAGGAGAGACCTCAGGAGAGAGAGACAGCAGGGTGGCCTGGTACAGGGACGGTTCTTTTCGTAGAGGAAAGTTCTGGAAAGGCCACTTGATCCCAATCATGGCTTCTGGTCCTGAAGGAAACTCCAGAAGCAACCGCGGCTTCTCCAGGCGCCTCTGAGCCGGACCCGCCCGCGGGGGTCTCGCTCCCTGCCCCGAGCCCGGCCAGCTCCTCTGCGTCGCCCCCAGGGACCCGCCGCCCTTGCCCCCGGAAGCCGGAAGCCCTAGGTGCCAAGGGTAGCGCCGCTCCTCCCGCCATGCTGTGGGCCGGTGAGGCCTGAGGGGCTCAGGACCTCAGGAGACCTGGGAGCTGGGGGCCCCCGCCCTGGCGGGACCCCTCCCCAGGATCTGCCCCTGCTCTTCTGCAGCAGCTCAGCTGCCGCCGTCCGGGGCGCCTCTGTCGGTTCCTCCTTCCAGGGCCGACGCACTCGGGTTTACCGCATCTGGGCAGCCTCCCTGGGCCTGGCACCCCTCTGCTAGTGCATTGGCATGTCCAGCCGGCGCGAGCGGCCTGGTGGCCGTGAACGCGGGAACGCGGGGCACGTGCTCCCGGAGGCCGGCGCTCAGGCAGCCGGCCAAGGATACCTGAAGCCTTGAGGCTTCAGATCCTGTTGGGGTGGGGGCTTAAGATAGACCCAGCGGTGCGTCCAGCCCACCCTGCTAGCCCCCCTGCTGCCCGGCAGTTGAGGCCTTGGGTGGCAGCGGGCAACAGGGCAGAGGGCAGGCCTGTTCCCGCCGCCCCGATTCAAGGTCTCCCCGTGCTGCATGGCAGGCCCGGGTGGGGACCGGCTGCCCAGGACCCCCGCCGGCCGCTGCAGGAAGGAGCTGGGGCTTGGCGAGTGTGACGTCCCAGGCCTGGCTCGCTTGGGCCTTTCCCAGACGCCCTTAGGACCCGCCACCCCCTTCCCCCTGTTCCTTCCCCGTCCTGAGGAGCAGGCGGAGGGCCCCGCGCTGCGGGCGCTGGTGTCGGGGCTCCTCACTGCCCCTGTGGAGCTGTGGGGTGAGGGTCCTGCGGCCTGGGACGGGTGCATGTAGGCCCCTGGGACCACAGACTGACCTTGACCCTCGCTGATCCTGCAGTGCCGCGCAGTGCCCCAGACTCCTTCCCGCCCACCTGCCTGCTCTGCATGCGCAGCCACAGCCGTCTTCCTCGTGGGTGTGCGGGCCAAGCGGGCGGCGGGGAGGGTCTCTGACGATGCTTCCCGCCCTCCTGAGCGCCACGGGGGGCCAGGGCCCGTCAGCCAGGAGGCCCTCCTTTGCAGTGGCCGCACTGGCCCTTCTCTGGGGCATTGCTGCCGGGGAGGCTCTTCGGGGCGCGTCCATGAGTGGGAGGCCCCGGGCTGCCCACCTGCGGGCCTCGCGGTGACCTACACACCCTCCTCCAGCCGCCCCTGCGTCCCCCTCGCCCCGTCACGCTGCAGGGGGCGCTGCTGGACCGGCCGTGCCCAGTCCGGCTCCTCGGGGGTCTCTGCTCTGTCCCCTGGAAGTCAGGGTGGTGGAGGGTGCCCTCTGGGGTCAGGTGGTAGCATGGGGTCCATAGCACCTGAGAGCTGGGTGCCTGGGCCAGGTCCCAAGCGGGGACAGTGACACCCACATCGGCAGTGCCGGGCGCCCCCTATGCACAGCTCCTCCTGCGCACGGCGCGGCCTGAAGGGCTCTGCCTGCACTGTGAGACTTGCTCCTTCTCTTGGCATGGCACCTGGTCACCGAGCTTCCGGCCCCAGCTCGAGGTGGGAGGAGACGGTGGAGGCGGCTTGCGCACCCCTGGTTAGCCCACCGGGGAGCACCCGTCGGTGCTGCTCTTCCCTCGGCCGTGGGGCAGAGGCAGGCCCTGGAAGAGCTGGGGGTGGCTCTGCTGGGACGGTGGCTGCTGGGAGGGCGGGCGTCGGGGCCGACTGCTCGGAGGCAGGGGCGAGCTCCACGCTGGCCGGCCTTGCTGCCCTCCGCGGCCCAGCGGGTCCCGCGCCTGCCTGTGCCCGGCCTCCTGGGGACCGCTGGGCTCCCGGGGCCGCCCCCCTTGCGTGCCTGGGCAGCAGGGCCGTCGGGGGCGGGGGAGCCCCGCCTGCAGGAGGAGAGACTCTGCTCTCATTCCCCCAGGGCCCGCCCGGGCAGCAGGGAGGCGTGCAGCTGGGCGAGCCCGAGCACCTGCCGCCCCGTCGGGGTGCTCCGGGCCGAGCCGCTCCTGTCGAGGGGCAGCGGGGCTGCGGGGACTGCCTGGCCGCCCTGCCTCGGGGCTGGCAGTCGTTGCTTCTGTTTCTGCTGGGCGCTGCGCCCACTTTCTTTCAAGGCGCGGGCGTGCGTCGGGATGGCCAGCGCGCCTTCCCTGGGCCGCGGGAGCCCCCTCCGACCTGGGCCAGTCCTGCCCTGTGGGGGGCCCGTCCTCCTGGGGGGTGTCGCCTTCGGGTCCGAGTGGCTGGGGACCCTCAGTGTGTTTGGGGGTGCTCTCCTGGGCGGCCTCCCTGGCAGCGGGCCCTGCAGTGTGCTGGGGGACGGACGCCGGTGCTTGGGGGCGCCTGCCCCTGCGGGGCTGGCTGACGCGCCGGCCGGCGGCCTGGGTAGCGGGCATCCCTGCTGCCGGGGGTGGACAGGGCTTGGCGAGCGGAGTGGGAGCCCCAGGACAGGCGGCTCTGGGTGCGCCCGCCGTCCTTCGGTGTTGGTCACCTGCTTGTGCTCACCTGCTCCTCTTTCGGTATCCTTTTTAAAAAACACTTTATTGCCTTCATTTCCATAAACAGATGGGGGCGAAGAGCCTCCAGGCTCCCGCCCAGCGTGCCTCCGGCTTTCCCTGCGCTGCCCTCCCGCGTGGCGTACGCTGTCGCTCTCGACGGGCCCGGCCCGGCCCGTGGGCAGCTCAGGCCTGCCTCGGCCTCCCGCTCCCCCCAGGGTCTCCCCTGCCCGAGGCGCATGGCGGCGGAGTCGCTGGACTCTGCGGCTGCCCGGGCTGCACGGTCGCCGGCCTGGCCCTGCTCCCAGGCCCTGTGGTCCCAGGCACGGCGGGGGCCGTGCAGGAGGCCCGTGTTGGGGTCGGGTTGCTCCTCCCGTCAGCCCTCCGTGCCGCCCCTGCGAGGCCAGGAGAAGCGCACCTTTGCCCTGTGCCGAGCGCCTTCTCCTTGCGCCTCCCCCAGAGGTGACGCCCCCCCGGCTCGGTCGACCCTGCGTGGCGGCTTGGTGTGACAGTCCTGCCCGCGTGCCCGCCTCCCCGGCGGGGGCTGTGCTGTCAGGTTTGAGCTTGGCGGTGACGGGGTGGTTGGTGTCTCTTCTGCTCCCCGGGGTGTTTGGAAGGCCCGGGAGTGCCGCAGACGGGGCCCTCTCTCTCCCCACTGCTGCTGGAGGAGACAGGCAGACGAGGCTGCGGTGGCCGAGTGGCCAGACCGTGGCCCGAGCCCGCCTCCTCCCCGCAGCTCGCCCGCCTCCTGGACCACTGCCCCGTGGACCCCAGGGCGGCAGGCTTGGGGGGATGGGCCGAGGCGGTCAGTGGAGGTGGCCCGAGCGCGCAGGTGGGGTTGGGTCCCTAAACATCGGCTGGACGGAGGCCGCCTGGCCACGAGCGCGGTGGCGGTTTCTCGCAGGCAACGGAGGAGACGAGGCTGGAGGCAGGGGCCAGGCAGATGGGCTGGCCGCCTCCCACGCGTGGCTCCTCAGGCCGCCTGGGGCTGGGCAGGGGCTCTGGAACCTTCCAGGGGAAGGTAGTTGAGCCTTTGCTACCCAACTCATCAGTCCCGGCTGATGCCACGCACGTAATCACCCCATCCGTCGGCCACGGGAGTTGTCCGTGGCCTGGGTGCGGGGCCCGGCAGATGACGGGACCTCGGCAGGGACCCCCCACCGACAGGCGAACCCCGAGCGCACAGCGCTCTACAGGGTCCGGGGTCCACAGCATGTTGGTCCTGCGTAGCAATGGCGCTGGCGGCAGGGGTCGGCCCCCCAGGGGCATTCCTGCAAACCTGTGAGCACAGAGGGAGCCTTAGTTGTCTTTGCATAAAACCTGGGTGGTGAGCGTCCTTCCTGTCCTGCGTGCTGGCTGCGCGCAGGAGGCGGGGGCCTCGAGGCGCCTGAGGAGGCCACGCAGCAAGGCTGAGGGCGGTCGTTGAGCACCTTCCCGCCGAGGCCCGGCCTGCGCCGACCTGACTGCGCGCCGAGGGGGCTCGACCCGTGCACGAGCGCGCCCTCACCACGGCTGGAGGGCGGCGGGCCGGACTCTGCTCGTGTCTGCCGTCGCCACGCCATCGCTGGTGGGCGCTGGGCCGCCCGGGGAGCGGAGCCTGGGTCCCCGGAGCCAGTTGCTAATTACGCGGCAAGCTGAGGCCCCGCCTGCCTCAGATGGGGCGGGCCGTGCGCAGCCCACGGGGCCTCGGCTGCCAGCACACGTCCAGGGTCTCACGGGCCTCGTGTTCCGGCAGCGCGCGCTGGAAGCACGGCGGCGTCCAGTGTGGACGGGGAAGAGGCGGCTTGGGCAGCGCTTCAGTCGACCCAGAGCTGCCCGGCCCACGGTCCAGGTTGCGCTCGGCGTGCGTGGGGATGCAGGGCCCCGGGCAGGGTGCCGCGGTGGCTTTCTGGGTCCCCCTCGGGCGCGGGCTCCTGGGGTGCACCTGGCCACTGGGGCCCCAAGTGGGTGACGGCTCGGAGGCGGCGGGCGCCACGGAGCGGCTTCTCAGCCCCCTCCTTCCCGCCCCTCCCTGCCCTCCAGTCCCCCATCCCCTCCCCCGGCCCGGGGTCCCCTGGTCACCTCCCAGCCGCCCTCCCCGGCCGGAGCCAGCCTGGGTGGCCAGGTGAGGGCACGCTCTGTTGCGGTGCTGGGTGCGCCCGGGGAGTGGTTGGCATGCCCGCCCCTTCCCCCCCCCCCAAACGGGCACCGCCCCCTTCCCTTCCCTGTGGCAGCCCCAGCCCCAGCCCTGGCTACTTTTGTACTTACCAAAGGCCCAGCCGTACTCTTTTCAGCAAAAACAAATCAGGGCAGGCCCCCTGCTGCGTACAGACGGTGCTGGAGGGGAGGGGCTCTGGCGGCTGGGCCTGGCCTCACCCACGCCTCCGGGCGTCTCCGGAGCAGCAATTTGGCTCCTCAGTGGTGTTGATGTTACCGGCTCAGCCTCCCACAGATTGGCGTCCTCCCTGCTGGAGCCTGCGCTGGAGCCTGCAGGCATGCTCCTGTCCCCCGAAGCCGAAGCCGTGCCTGTGAGGGGCCCCCCATAGCTCTCTCCGAGCGGCAGCAGGAAAGAGAGCGTGAAGAGCCAAGCACGCCCGGGGCTTTGCACTCGTGGTCGCATCACGTCGTAAACAGGATTCATGGGCCCAAGAGGCTGGAGCTGGCGATCAGGGCTCCCCGCCACTCGCCTTGTGGAGTCTGCTGGTTAATTCAAGGCGGCTGCCAGCTTGTGCCGTCAGCTCAGCTGGGCCCCTCCGGGTGCCAGGCCCTGCTGGGAGCCCGCCACCCACCCAGGAGGCCGTCCTTGGCCCTCCCGCTGCCCAGCGCCTTTTTTAGTAAAATCGACTTCATCGATATGTGTTACTAAAGCACACACTTCAAGGTGTACGGTCGATGGCGTTTGCTCTAATCCCACAGTCGGCCCAGTGCCTTTTTGTCTCCCGCCGGCCAGGCTGGTCTGTTTGGCGTCTGGTAGGCGGTAATCCCATCCAGGGCTCCTGTGTGCTCCCGGGACTCTGTTTATCTCGTGTGTGTTCCAATAAAAATGTCATTACTTGAAGTCATTGATACTGTTGGTGTGAGAAAGCAAACCCCATCATCTATTGTTCCCTGAAACGATCCATTCAAGATAAAACTGTGCTGCAGCTCGATAAGGTTCTTGCTGGGAAACTAAAAGCCACCTGCTCCTGGCAGGTCCTATCTCCTGAGCAAGTGTTTGTTCCTTGCATCCAGGATCCCGATGCTGGGCGCAGATGAGGGAGGTGTTTTCCTGTAGAAATGGGGCCAGGACCCATTCGTGTCAGGCCGTTGTGGGGGAGGACCCCCGCAGCCCAGGCTGAGCCCCTTTATGGCAGCGGTGGTCAAGCTGGGTGGGCAGGGGCCGGCCCCAGGCCCAGAGAGACTCCCACATCCCTGCCTCTCAGTCACACGTGTAGCTCGCCTGGGCGAGGGTGTCCCTCCTCCCTTCCCACCATCGGGCCAAGTCCTCTGCAGGCTTGCCTCGCGGCCGGCTCAGGGCCAGTGACAGCGCCCCCTCCCCTCCCAGTGGCACACGGGGCCCGTGGGGGGCTCTGTATTTCCGCGCGGCTGTCCTTTTGCTCTGGCCTCTGGACCTGCTGCCCGTGTGTCAAGGGTCGGCCTGTCTGCCCTCAAGTTCTGTTGTTTTGCTGTTTCAGCATCTCTTACCTGTCCCAGCTGATCCCTCTTGTCCCAGTGCCAGTCACCAGGACTTCCTTCCATCAACCAAACCTCCATGACGCCCCCCCCAAGCCTGCCGTCGTCATAGCCTCGTTCCTGTCGCGTTCTGAAAGCCGAATGTGTTTTGGTTTTCCTGGGCCATGATTTCATCAACTGCAAACACGCCACCAGTTTTGTGTTTGGCCTTCTTTGTGGTGGGGATTCTTGCTTCCAGACCCCAGGAAAGGAGCAGGGTTTACTTTAGTGGATTTTACAGTTCCCTGTGAATGTTCTTTCTGGCACTGAGGAAACCTTGCTTTTTTTTTGCATGTTGAAGATTTTATTCTGCCACTTTGCTGGACTTTAATTCTGTGATTTACCAGTTGGTTCTCATAGATTCCTGAAGTAGCTGATGTTATTTGAGAAGAAACGTTTGCTTCTTCCCTTCCAGTTGCTGTGCCTGTGTGTCTTTTTCCTGACGTAGTGCATTGGATAGCCTTGAGCATGGGCCAACTAGCAGCTGTGACTAGGGCAGCTTGCCTCGTTCCTGGCTTTCCGGGCACATGTCCACGTCCTCACTGAGTTCGACTGTGGGCTGTGGGCAGATGCCTTTACCCAGTCAGGGCAGGCCCCTTCCAGTCCCGTTTGGCTTAGAACCTTGACCCCGAGGGGCTTGGATCTTTACACAGCGTTCCTTGCTGAACTCCTTTGCCTCCTGGAACTAAACCCTGCTCTGCCTTCTGCATCTGATTTGCTCCCATGTTCTTCAGGCCCCGTCCCTTTCTGGTCCACATGGGACTGGTCTGTCCTCTTCCTGTGTGCCCATGTGCTGTGCTGGCGATAGGGTTTCCCATTCAGTCACTCATTCATTCATTCATTCCATTCAGAAGCACGCAGATCCCTAAGGCAAGTTGGGTGACATGCGGCTTTTCACCAGGTGCGGGGCGCTGTCCCTGCAGCAGGAGGGTTTGGTGGCCCTCTCCGTCAGGACCCTTGGGCCCCATTCCTTTTCCAGGAGGGACATCTGGGAAAGGTGTTGGCCTTCAGGATTCTGGCTCATCTGAGACGCTCTTTCTAAGCGGGATTCTGAGGAGCTGAGACCGTCGGTGGCATGGAGCCCGGGAGCTGGGGCGAGGACCATGGCCCACTGCTCCTCGTTTCTTCAGTGCTGGCGCGTTATTGTGAGGGCCTCCACGCCGTGTGAGTTACCCTAAGAGAATTGGACATTTCTGAGAATGGCTTCGATGTGGCCTGTTTCCGTGGTCATCGAACAGTAGCATCTGGTTGTGGCTTTGTTTTTTTGGGCCTTTCTGCCCTGCAGCTCCGAGGGGCGGAGCAGAGCGGCTGCCCTGGCTGGAGCGCGGCCCGCGCGGCGTCCCGTCCCGCTGTTGGGCCGTGATGAGGCGCTGTGTGCGAGGGGCCCAGCAGCTTCCGCTCAGCCTTGGGCCTCCAGCTTGTCGCACAGTCTCAGGCCCTGTCGCTGTGTTGTCCGCAGACGTCCCCCCGTTGTTTCTATTTCCGAAATTAGAGCGTGTTAAGCAGCGAGGGGCCCGTTTGCCTGGACTTTGTGCAGACACCGTGAAATTAACTTCACCAGCTCCACCACGGATTGGGCTGAAGTGGCATTTCCAGAGGGCTCCTGCTCCAAGTCCCTGCCCTGGCAGGAGGCCGGGCACGGGAGGCCGACGCGCTTTCTGGTCAGCAGCATGTGATAGCGGCTTGCCAGGAGCACTGTCCTGACGGGCGGCGGGAGAGGTTCCAAGCACCGCGTGCCCGGCGAGAGCCGCACTGGCCTTGGGGGCGATGGCGGCTTTACGGGGCTGCGTCTCTGCCGCCGAGCCAGAGAAGGAAGGGGATGGAGCGCGAGGGGCCCAGGCAGGGCCCTGGCCGAAGCAGGGGGAGGGGGCCGCAGAGCGACCTCGTAGGAGTCTCCCAGGCGGCGGGGAGAAGAGGCGGCGGGGAGACCCGCCTCCCGGGTACCTGCCTCCCACTGGCTCCGCTCCGCTCGCGGGGGTGGGGGTGGCCGGCAGCGGGCGTGGAGCGGAGGCGCGAGCCCGTGGCGCCCAGCACCGCAGCGCAGCCGGCCCCCGCTGCCCCCGCGTCTCGGTGGCCGGCCAGTGTGGAGGGGTGGCTGCTGCCGCGACAGGAGCTGCCTGGGGCCGCCGCGGGCCTGTTTGTTGCCTGTGGTCCCTGCGACCGCTTCTGACCGGCTTCCTGTTCCCAAGACAGTCTGCCTTCCTCATCCTGACACACTTGTTTAATTTTTAACTCGCGAGGCGTTTGCTTATTTATTTTTCATTGTTCTTGATAATAATTCTAAGCCATTAGAGGGGAAAATTATATTCAAAAATGCTGTTTCACACTTTATTTGTTTGATGATTTAGAGTGCGAGAAAATAGCACATTTGCTGGCTTTTATAGTCTGATAATTATTCACATCCATCAAGCCATTCTGGGGGAATAAACAAAACACCGAGAAAATTACACTATTAATAGCGTGCTCCGCGGCAGGCGGGAAGCCTCCTCCCCGGGCCAGCGTCCTGGTTGAACGAAAGCATCCGGCTGGGGGCGAGCCGCCCGCCCACCCCCAGCGACCACTGTGCTTTCCGTCAGGGTCACACAGCTGCCCCGCGGCCGATCCCCTGCATTTCGTCTTCGTTAGTCCCTCTTCTCAGACTTGACTGCACAGGCAGGAAACTTCTTTGGAAGCCTGGCAGGACCTTGCACAGTGTGGTCAGGACAGCCCTGCCCGCTGGCCACTCACCTGGCCAGATGTCCCGCGCTCGGCCCCAGCGTCAGGCGGGATCGCGGCCAGAGGAGGCCCCTCCGCCCTGCCGGGTCCCTCTGGCATGCTCCAGCCACCGCGTCCGGTCTTCTCCATCTGACGCAAATTGAGGTTCGTGCGCTGCTGGCTGCATGCCTTGGGCACTGCTGCTCCCCGCTTCTGGTCCCGGCCTGTTCGGGTGCCCAGTCTCCCGCCACCCCGTAGACAGCTTTGCAGGTTCCTGGTGTGGCCTTCTGGTTCTGGCAGTGGCGCAGGGCGCAGGCTGAGGCTCACGGCTCCGACGTCGCAGAGTAGGAGGCAGCGGCGGCAGGCGGGCCACTGGGCTCCCTCTTCCCTGCGCCCCGCTGGGTCGGCCCCGGGACGCCGCCCCCCTTGGGGCTCCCTCCCCACCCTGGGGCTACTGCTCCGCTCTGGGCTCCCTCCTCCCCGGGCTCCCTTCTCCCAGGGCCACTGCCCCCCTCCCAGCTCCCTCCTCCCCGGACCACTGCCCCCCTCCCCCCCTCGGGGCTCCCTCCTCCCCAGGCTGCCACCCCCCTCCCGGCTCCCTCCTCCCCCGGCCCTGCTCGCTCCCCTCCTGGCTCCCTCCTTCCTGGGCCGCTGCTCCCTCCAGCCGGGTCTTGGGGGCCTGTGAGGCTGCCGGAAGCGCTTTCCCCTCTGCCTCTGACCCCCCCCCGGGGGCCTGTGACTGGTCCTTTCAGCCCTTGCTTGACTTGCGGGTACCTCATGTCTCCGCTAGACCCTCAGTGGCCCCGGGCACTCTCTCCCCATTGCCCCCCCCCCCCCCCCCCCCCCGCGTGCCCAGCACAGCGCCCTCAGTGTAAAGTAGCATCTCGCCCTCCCACCCAGCCCCTGAGGCCTGTGGATCGCCACCTTCCCTGAAAGGCCGGGAACCGGCTCCCGGGCGAGTCCCCAGGTCATGGCCTGGAAGTGGGGTGCGTGGGGCACGTGGGGCGCCTCTGGGCCGTCAGCGCTGACCTTGTGCGGGGCCGAGCTGCCAGGCTGAGGCCCCGCCTGGAGACCCATAAAAGCCACTTTGTTTTACAGCCCAGAGAAATGGTCTGTGGACAGGCAGGCAGATGCCACATGCGCCCCCGGGTTCAGCGCGCAGGCCCTCCACGTGGCCGCTGCGTCCTTCCTTCCTGCTCCGGGGCAGGAGTTGTTAGAGCGTCGGCAGGAGGACGCCAGGGCCGCAGAGGCCCAGCCTGCCGGCTTCCTGTGGGGGGGCTGGGCGAAGATGGCGCTGGCCGGCAAGCCTGGGGTGACGGGTCCTGGGCCCGTTGCTCCCCCCTTGGCCGCCAAGCGAGTTTCTGCAGCGCTTTCTGTCCTCGCCGTCAGATGGGGTCCCCCACCACGGGAACCTCACATGGGAAGAGGCTCCTTGGTGGCCCGGCGCGCGCCCCCCCCTTGTGCTCTGGGCCCATTGGCAGGAGCAGCCTGGGCCCGGCGCACCCCCCAGTCCAGCGCCCTCTTCCGGACTCGCTGCCCGGCGTCCTGCGCCGCGGCTCCCAATAGCAGAGGAGCCGGGCTGAGCCGTTACACTTTTAACATCCACCAGATTCAATTAATCTTATCTTTACAACTCCCAATTACAGGCGGTAATTAAGTGAGAGCGGCATTGTCGGCGGGGATATTGCATTAATCATCACAGCCCTGCAGCCGCAAATTAGTTCCTTTCCGTCCCCAGCCTCTTCCCAGAAGGGATGGCTGCTTCCCCGCCCTGTTTGGGGTCCGCTCATCCCACCAAGGTGCCTGGGATTGGGGTTAGTTCTTGCCGTCTTTGTGTGGCTGATAAGAGGCCGCTGTTTTGCCTGGACGGTGGAACGTTCTGGGCACGCCGGAGCTGGAGGTGCTGGGGCCGCCTTGGTGGGCGCTGGGAGCCTCCCGGGAGCCTCCTGGTGCTGTTGACGGGCAGTGGCACAACGCTGGCCGCTCTCCTCCCCCTCTCCAGCGTAGCCGGGACGCCCGGTCGGGATGGGCTGCCCCCCTGTGCTGGGCACCCGGCCCTCTTCCAGACCTTTCTCCGGCCTTTACCCGGCGCTGCCAGGACTGGGGGCCTGCTGTGCGCTAGTGCCCCTCCCGCTCCCCGTGCTCCAGGAGGCGGGGGCTGGCTGCTGTCATCCTAGCTGGGGCTCCCCCTCGACGCTGGGCCTGGCTCGTTCTCTGGGGTGGGGGCCTCCGGGCACTGTGGGGTGGGGTCATGACA
This sequence comes from Dasypus novemcinctus, assembly GCF_030445035.2. Lineage (NCBI taxonomy): Eukaryota > Metazoa > Chordata > Mammalia > Cingulata > Dasypodidae > Dasypus > Dasypus novemcinctus. Next base: position 81,123,941 of record NC_080691.1, on the reverse strand, counting down.
ACCAGATGTCCCCAGTGTCCCCCGTGGGGCAGATGCCCCCCGCGTGCACACCCGAGTGGGGGGGTTCTCCTGATCCCCAAAAGACTATCCCACTGTCAGGCAGCCTGCTGACGCCCCGGAGGCTGTGCCCGTGTGAGTGTGCTCTGAGGAGGGAGGGAAGAGGCGGGCCTGGGAAGCCGGGGCTGCCCTGCTTTGCGCTGTCCGGCGGTGGGGAGTTATTCCAGCGCCGGCTGCGAGCAGGCGCGAGCTCGGTTTCCTGCGTAGCTCGCGTGGGTTCCCAACCTGGCAGCCACGCTGGGGCTGGGCGGTTCTCCACGGTGGGGGCGTCCTGGGCGTCCTGTCTCCAGACACGGCCATGTCCCCGGGGCAGCGTCACCTGCTGCGAACCCCTCGCCCGCTTCGGGCCGTGCGGCGTCCGAGCCCCGGTGTGCTCGCCCTCCCCTGGGAACAGGAGCTCTGGCTCTGCCGGCGTCCATGGCGCGAGCGGGGCGCCTCTCGTTCCCGCTCTGCCTGCGGGCGGCCCCCGTATGTCCTGCTCATTCGAGGAGCCGCGGTGTGGTGCGGGCGTGGAAGGTGCTGAAGAGAAGGCTGAGCAGGCGGGGCGCAGCTGGGCTCCCCGTCGCTGGAGCGGCCCTTTCCTCTGGGCTCCTGGAGGTCGCCTGGGCGCGCCCCTCCCAGCTCCTGTCCGGCGTTGCGTTATTTTTTGCTTTTGGAGCCCCTTGAGTTTCAGTGCCACCGGGCTGGGCGTGCTAACGCCTCCCGCGAGTGCCCCCTTGAGTCCCGGGTGGGCGCCCGCCCCCCCGCCTCCCTCCTCCCTCCTCCTCGCCTTCCTTAGGGCTCTCCCCCGGCAGCCCCCCTCCCGCCACCTCTTACCTTCCTGCTTACTTGGGGGCCTTTTGTGGGGAGGTGGGCCCGTCTCCCTGAGAGCCTGACCCGGCTCCCCCGGGGTCCCTGACTGCCTCCCTTCTCCCGCAGGTACGCCATCCCGCCGGAGCACGGCAAGCGCCTGGAGCGACTGGCCATCGGTAGGTGTCTGCGCCCAGGGGAGTGGGGCGCCCGCGGGGGCGGGGGGCGGGACCGAGCAGCAGCTGCCCCCCCAGGTTCGCCATGCGTGGGGGTGAGGGGGCGCCCCTCACGGTCAGGTCCAGGGCTCCGCCACGTGGGCCGTGACCCCTGTGCTGCGCCCAGGAAGCGTCCGCTCTGAGCGCTTGCTCCCTGCTCCGCGGGGTGGAGGGTGGGGCACGGGGTGGCTTCGTGCTCCTGCCCCCTCCTGCCGCTGGGCCTTTTCCTGGCCCTGAAAGCCCCTGCTCAGGAGCCAGGCGTGCAGGCGACCCCGTGGGGCGAGGGCCTGGAGGAGCGGCCCTCGGGCTCCCTGCGGTTCCCTCGGCAAATCTCTGCCGAGAGGCCCTGCAGCCCGGGCCGAGCCCAGCAGGCGCCGCTGCCCCACCTGCCTGCCCCGAGACCCTCTGGGGCCTCCCAGGTGAAGGAACGCGGCCGAGGTGACCCGGAAGGGGTGTGACCTGGGCTGGAGGCCCTGAGACCCTGACTCCTTCGTCCTAGAGGGCCTCCGTGGGGGGCAGGGTAGGGTCACCGCATGGGTCCCCCAAGAGTGCCGCTCTAGGTTGGCGCAGGCCGCCCTCTGTGCCCCGCTCACCCCACCCCAGGGAAGCCCGCCGCTCGCTCTTAGCGCCTTCCCACTAGCTTGTTGGCGTCAGACAGGGGAACATCCATTCTTTCTGGAAAAACGGGTCTCCGGCTCTGAGAGTTGCTCGTCGGTGCAGCAAATATCTACTAAGC